>NW_022146402.1:1141479-1261481 GCF_002938485.1 Sitophilus oryzae
AGTCCACTAGAGTAAGATGTTTGGACTGCATCTCACTATCTCCAAGACCAAACTATTGGTCTTTTCTAAGACTCCAATAAATGCACACCTGCGTGTCAAGGGACAAACAATCGAACAAGTGACCTCAATAAAGTATTTAGGAGCTAACATCAATAGTGAGTGCGACCCGAAAAGATAAATATTTTCAAGAATTGAGCAAACGAGAAAAATCTTCGTAAGTATGAAATCATTTTTTACAAGACGAGACCTCAGTGCGGAACTCAGAACTCGAATGGCCAGATGCTACGTCTTCTCTGTGTTACTCTATGGATGTGAGAGCTAGGCACTGGATTCACAGACCGAAAAGAGAATAGAAGCCTTCGAAATGTATGTGTACAGACGGATGCTGCGAATCTCATGGGTACAAAGGATCACCAACGATGAAGTACTCCAGCGCATGCAGAAACAAAAAGATACTGAATACCACCAAGAAAAAAAAATGGAATACCTGGGTCATGTGGTGAAAGGTGATAGATACGAAATACTGCGCCTCATAATAGAGGGCAAAGTGCAAGGGAAAAGATCAGTAGGAAGACGCCAGAACTCATGGCTAAATGATTTAAAGAGATGGTTTGAACGCTCATCTGCGGAAATCTTCCGGGCTGCAATTTCCAGAGCCACAATTGCCATTTGGATCGCCATCCTTCGGCAGGAGAGGGCGTGATAAGAAGAATAATAAGAACTGTAAGGAATACTGGCTACCATTTTTCTCAGCTACCGTTTTTTGTTAAATTTCAATCTCAAGTTCCTCAAATTATATTAGTTACATAAAAATTGTTTATTTTTCATAACCGGTTCCGAAATAATTATCTTTTCCAGAAAACTTTTAGAAAATTACAAATATAAAATGAAAATAAAGAAAAAAAACTGCCTTTTCAAGACATTTAAAAACAGCAACAGGGCATTAAAAACCAGAGGTAAAAATAAAACAAACGTTTATTTCAGACCATTAGACACTGCAATAGTTAGACAAACATAAAATGCTATTTAAAATGAAAGTGGGATAAGTACGTCAGTCTGGCAATGTCTCGTTTCCGCATTTTAAGGCAGGAAACTTCCAGAAAAACTTGTTTCGAAGATAAATTAAACGTCTTGAATAAAATAGAACGCCTCTGGCTTAATTTGCAGGCTAGAGCAAAGCTAAAGTTTGAAAAAAAAACAAGAAACTGTGGGTTGCAATTTCAACAACGAGCTTATAAACAAACGTTTTACTTGCTGTCCTGTTGTGATGTTAAGCTTTAAGGTAATTGGAAAGTCTAAATAGCTTTAACATTTTTATTGAAAGTAATTTATTATATCGCTCGTAGAGATGAACTTAATTTGAAATTTGAATTACACAAGAATGAGATAGGTGTTTTCAGCTCTAACATAAAGGATAACCAATTGTATGACATTGATTTTATCTCTCCAAAAAATCCTCTATGGGTATTTCGCCACTGCAAGAACTGCCTAACCTAACAACAAACAAAAAATGTAATATACCAAATACCAAGCGAATGCGATAAATTTTACATTGGTTAAACATCTAGACCCTTAAATGTTCGAATTAAAGAACGATTCTCAAATTATATTAGTTACATAAAAATTGTTTATTTTTCATAACTGGTTCCGAAATAATTACCTTTTCCAGAAAACTTTTAGAAAATTACAAATATAAAATGAAAATAAAGAAAAAAAAACTGCCTTTTCAAGACATTTAAAAACAGCAACAGGGCATTAAAAACCAGAGGTAAAAATAAAACAAACGTTTATTTCAGACCATTAGACACTGCAATAGTTAGACAAACATAAAATGCTATTTAAAATGAAAGTGGGATAAGTACGCCAGTCTGGCAATGTCTCGTTTCCGCATTTTAAGGCAGGAAACTTCCAGAAAAACTTGTTTCGAAGATAAATTAAACGTCTTGAATAAAATAGAACGCCTCTGGCTTAATTTGCAGGCTTGAGCAAAGCTAAAGTTTGAAAAAAAACAAGAAACTGTGGGTTGCAATTTCAACAACGAGCTTATAAACAAACGTTTTACTTGCTGTCCTGTTGTGATGTTAAGCTTTAAGGTAATTGGAAAGTCTAAATAGCTTTAACATTTTTATTGAAAGTAATTTATTATATCGCTCGTAGAGATGAACTTAATTTGAAATTTGAATTACACAAGAATGAGATAGGTGTTTTCAGCTCTAACATAAAGGATAACCAATTGTATGACATTGATTTTATCTCTCCAAAAAATCCTCTATGGGTATTTCGCCACTGCAAGAACTGCCTAACCTAACAACAAACAAAAAATGTAATATACCAAATACCAAGCGAATGCGATAAATTTTACATTGGTTAAACATCTAGACCCTTAAATGTTCGAATTAAAGAACATAAAGATTATTTAAGAAAGGGAGATTTTCACAAATCTAAGATTTGTCAGCATTCATGGGACACAGGGCACAGAATAAATTTTAATAACGCCAAAATTATAATGAAAGAAGCGATAGCCTCTAAAAGAAAAATAAAAGAGGCTTTTTTAATACAATCTAATAAAAATAAATGTATCCGGGAGCATCGACTACGCAAACTCGCAGGGGTTCGGCTGGCCTTATAACCGCATCCCTACCTTCAACTAATAAGGGAAGACCAGCAACAAGAAGTTACTCGAAGCCGGTATAGAAATGAAGATGTCGTCAAGTGTAAAGAGACATTTTTTTTTAAACAAAACGTTAGTGAATTATTTATATACATTGATGGCGCTCGTTTGTGCGCGGCTACAATTTCCTTGTAATTTTAGTCTAATTGGAGATATAAGCATATATCGCGACTTGACTCTGCACTTTTGGGACTTTTAAATAATTAAAATATACTATATGTTTAAATTTAATTTGGTGTTGGGCTAAAAATAAATAGACTATTAATATTTAAATATATAGTAAATACATGGACGTTTATAAACCAATATAGATTATTTGTTTCTTTATTAAAGGTATTTGGAGTATATTGTAAAACAAAAAAATATATATTTTATCTTTTATTCTCTTTTGAAAAATTAGGTGTTTCCGATATGGGTCAGATTGCAAGTTAAATATTTAAAAGCTTAACATATAAGATAACAATGAATTCATATATTAGGGACTTTGAAACAAGGTTGATTGAGGCAGATGTGGTGGATGACATTAATATATGTAAATTTGACATTGAATTATCATCATTTAAACTTTTTCATAATAATATTCGTAGCATAGATCACAATTTTGATGAGCTTCTTGTTCTTTTACGTGGAATAGATTTTGAATTTGATTGTATAGTACTTACTGAAAGTTTTAAAATTTGGAATATTGATTTATATAGGATACCGGGATACAACATTATATATAATGAAGGAAGTCTAAATAAAAATGATGGAGTAGTAGTACTTATAAAATGTTCGTTAAATTATTCCTATAAAATACTAGATATAGGAGATAAGACTGCCGTGTAATAACTTGTTTTTTAGCGTGCTTAAGTGTTGGACAATGAAATATATTAATTTGATACATTTAGATAGTTAAGAATTTAGTATAAAATATTGTAGTTATTGTTGTAGAAATAAAACTCCTCAGACAAGGTTCTACCTTAAGAGGATATTATGTTTATTCACTATTTTGTATTCGTAAGTTATGTATAAGTCTTGTATATACTTTGTAATTGGATCAGTTTGAATAAACATTATTTATTATTATTATTATTATTATTATTGCTCATGCATCTGTAGATGTTAGTAATGTATGGCAATCGCTTCTTTGATTTTAAAGAACATAACATAAATAAACATGACATACGTAAAAATTAAATATAATCATACAGAAAGTTTGGGGCTTTTTGGTTTTACCTTATTAAGTAATTGTTAACAGGTAGTAATTGTTAATTTTGATGTTTAACTTGATATAATGTCATTTTAACAGAACGTCAACGGTTTTTGTAGACGTATCTGTTTTAAAAAACTAGTGTTCTCGAATAGTTGAATTTAAATATTTTAAATAGATTTTTTCTTTATTCTTTGTAGTTTTTTTTTGCTTCTGACGACGGAAAGAGATAAACTTTCTGAAACGTTAACCATTTTTTTGTTCGCTTGGCAAATTTATATATCTGTGAACCTAAATTCTGACAAGTAGTTTCCGTTTGGGATTAACGCAGAAGTGCTTACAAAAAATAACTATTTTATTTTGTAGATTTTCTTGCAGTGGCGAAATACCCATCCCATATAGGATTTTTTGGAGAGATGAATCCGCTACATAGGTATAGATATTTTTTACACTCTTTGTAGTTGGGCCCATTGTTACCTATTTTTGGCTATGCGGGCCCAAGTTATCCCTGCTAATTTCCTAATATCATGGTCCCATCTCAGGTTTGGTCTTCCTCTAGATCTTTTAATTTGTCGTGGGTGTTCTTCTTCAAGTAACGTCTCCTAACGGAGGTTGGCTATCATCATGGCTATTTTGATTTTATTTGCGGCTGCTCTAAATAATCCATTCGACGTCATTCCATATTCTCTGAAGTTCTTCATACCATTCTCTGAGGTTCTTCAGCCATGACGTTCGTCTTCTGCCCCGACTACGCCCTCCTTGAATTTTTCTTTCCATAATATTTTGGAGTAATTGGTATTTAGGATCTCTTATAACATGTGCAAAATATTCTAACTTTTTCCTCTTAAGGGTTTTATGTATTTCTTCTTCCTTGTTTATACGTCGTAACACCTTGATATTTGTACTCTATCGACCCAAGAAATCCGTAACATGCGACGATAGCACCACCTTTCGAAAGCCATCAGTTTGTTGATTTCGGCTGTTTCAAGGGTCCACGCTTCGGCACCATACAATAAGGTTGAAAACACGTAGCATAGGAGCATTCTTATTTTTAGATCTAAGTTGATATCCCTACTACAATGAAATTTCTTTAGTTTTGAAAAATAATTTCTGGCTATCTCAATCCTGGACTTTATTTCTTGCAATTGTTCGGCAGTTTCATTTATTGTTGTGCCCATGTATTTGCAGTATTGGACTTTTTCTATTGGCGTGCTGTCTATTGATATTTGAAGTATTTACATTTTGGTTTTTTGTAATAATCATGAATTTTGTTTTCTTCAAAGTCATATTCAGCCCATATTGTTTGCAGGATACATTTATTCTTTGAAGTAAGTTCTGCAGATCTTCACTATTATCTGTCATTACTACTGCATCGTCAGCGTCTCTGATATTGTCGTGGGTACCATGCTGTAATTTTTGTGGTCCATCCTTCTTGCCAGGTGTCCTGCCCATTGCCACTTGAGGGATTTGATTCTGTGGACGACATCTATTACCAGTGTCTTCTGTCGTATCCACTCTATTCTTTTACGGTCTTTCCTTGGTTATTCTCAGCATATTTCGTTCCATTGAGCGTTGTGACACTTGCAGTTTCCTTATAATGTCCGTTTTAAGTATCCAGGTTTCACATGCATCGGTTATGACTGGTAGTACACATTGGTCGAATGTATTCTTTTTTAGATAAAATGGCATTATAGATTTGAATATTGAATTGAAAATTGATTTGAATATGATTGAGTTTCTTCAGCAGAATCCTTAAGATTTCTTGAACGAGGAAGTTCTTGGACCGCTGAACAAAGATCGGGAACTGTTAACCGCCAACAAGGCCAGAAAGGTTAGCTATTATATGCGTGGCACCAAATATTATATTCCTCGTTTGATTATTCAAGGAAAAGTCGAAGGTAGAAGATGGGTAGGTCGAAAAAAACTGTCATGGCTCAGAAATATACCGAACTGAACCGGTCTGGGGGTGGAGAGGCTGTTTCATGCAGCAGAAGATAGAGAACTCTTCCACGAAATAGTCATGGAGGTCGCCAACGCCTGAAGACAGGCACGGTACTGCAAGAAGAAGAGTTTCTTCAAGTACTGCATGCTAACTTAATTCTTCGGTTGATTTCGGATAGTAGAGATATCGAGCTGTGTGTGTATTAGTTGCCCCAAATAAAGTATTCTTCTCCTATTTCCAGTTTTGTGCTATTTATTAGAATGTCGTTTCTGTCTACTGGTTCCTTGTACATTACTTTAATTTTTGCTAAATACATTTTGAGACCTACTTTATTGCTGGCTATATTTAGTTCGTTTATTTATATTTTTAGTTGTTCAGGACTATTGGCTATTAGAACTATGTCATCAGGATATATTAACATTTAAATAAAAACAGATATAAGCTTCTCTCACGACTACATTTCAGCAGATAGGCCAAAATAGTCCACATTATTATTAAAAATGTCAAGAATGAAATGAAACGTTGATGAAAAATTTAACATTCGTATAAAAAGTAAAATAACCCCTGAATTATATGTTTTTTACTGATCCAGAGAATCAACATTGTAATATTCGCTTTATGAAAAGTTATCGCAACATAAAACAGTAAAGTATAATAATAAACCTACCTAGATTTCAAGAGAATGGGAGAATTCTAGAAAATAGTAACTTTGTAATTTTAGAATTCTCAATTATTTTCCATTTACTCAGTTTATAATGGAAGTGCAAACTAGGTTTATTTATCTTCAAAATATGGTGTTTAAAGCCAAGGATATTTTGAATCTCCTTAATACCTATTTAATAACTAAGAAATTCAGAGAGCGTCGAAATAAGAATGTTTGCAATTACAAAATTTTTAGATTGTAATTTCAAGTGCTTATTTAAAATCCTATAGTCTCAATTTCAGCTTTTAATAATTAATTTGCCTTGTTATTTTCAATCTGGGTCTTGTAGTCAAATATAAATATATTTGTATTTTACCAGCGTAAGGACCCTAGGGTGGGGATCCTTGACAGTTCTGTTTGACCATTAATTTGACACGTTTGAATTTGATTTGAAATTTTGTGGATTTGTCAGTCTTTACTGAGATTATTTTATGTTATTTATTATTTATTCTTTCGAACAAGGAGTCGAACAAGGAGTCAGACAGGGGTGTATATTGTCTCCTCAACTATTTAACATATACGGAAAATACATAATGAGAAGGTCGCTAGAAACATGGGAAGGAGGCATTTCAATAAATGGCCAAAAAATAAATAAATCGCTAGCAGTCAAGAAGAGTTAATCAATTTAGTAAACAGGGTAGAAAATGAAAGCAATCGGCTCGGTCTGGAACTAAATACACAAAAAACCAAAATCATGATAGTTGATAGGCAACATAACAACAATCCAAATATAAGTCATATCGATCGCTTTGAAGTCGTTAAGTCATACGTATACCTGGGATCACTATTGACAAATGCAGGCACATCGGAAGAAGAGATGAAGCTTAGGTGCAACATGGCAAAGGTAGCTGTTGGGAGACTGACCAAGATCTGGAAAGACCGCCAGATTTCAAGAGCCACCAAAAACCGGCTAGTCAACTGTTTGGTACTCCCAATATTGACGTATGGCTGCGAATTGTGGACTCTTAGGCAGGCGGAACGTAAGAAGATCAATGCTACCGAGATGTATTGTTATAGACGTATGCTCCGTATCCCATGGACTGAACGCCGTACAATAGTTTCCATTATAAATGAACTTAATATTACTAACAGGCTTTCCTGTAAAATCTGACTAAAACAACTAAAGAAAGTCCGGAATATGGAAAGAAATAATTCAAGGCAAGGTGGAGGGACGTAGACCACGTGGCCGCTCTCCGACTCCATAGATAGACAAGATCACGACTAGCTGTAGCAAGCCAATGCACGATGTCGTCGATATGACAAAAGACAGAGGCACATGGAGAAAAATCATCCATGATGTTACGCTGACCACTACACTCCCTAATGGGGGTCAGGACTGAAGAGAGAGAGAGATTATTTATTCTACTACTGATAGTTGTTTAAAGGTAGTAAATCTAGAAGGAAATTGTGGCAGAACTTAAATTAACAGTGACACTATTGCGATTTATCGAAAAAGACTGTAAAATAGTTGGTTGTCTAGCGTGCGCTAGATCTCAGTCAAAAATCGAGGGAAATAATGGAATAACCTTTCGCTAGTAAGTGCCTATGAACGATCAGTTATGAAATTCACATAAAATTAACTAATCATATGTTTTTTCTTGCAATTTTGCTTTTATTTACTACTTGCCAAAGATTAGATTAAAGAATATACCTAGCTAGAAAAAGAATGGACTCTGCCATACTGAAAAATGGTCCTACAGAAGTGGCGCCATCTATTGAGTAGGGCTTGTTTTAAATGGATCGAAGCGCGGGCTTTTTAAATGAGCGTGTTTATTGATTTTTACTCTAAAATAATTAAATTTGATAATTAAATCTTATTTTTTACACAAATTCAACAATACTAATAACAAGTATCGTTGTGATGTGTAAAAAATAAGATTTCACATATAATTTATACAATTATTAAATCTAAAATTAAAGCCAAACATGTGAAATATTATTTAAAGTATTTTTATTTATAAGTCAAATATTTAAACATCGTTTATTATAATAAAACAAGACCAACGTAAGACGCCCAAAGTTTTGTAAATGGAGTAAATATAAATAGGTACTTAAATGATCAACGTAAAATCAAAAGACTTACATTATTTTTTAGGTGTCTAATTAAAACACATACAACAAATTATAGTTTGAAAAACATTTTGATAATCATTTATTTGATAATATTATGATCTATGATATTATGATTGGCGCTATGACAACGACAATATTTTTTGAGAATTTGACAATAATATGACAATGGCCGTTGGAAACTATGGAAACTACAAAAAAATTCTGATTTAACGCCATCCGACAATAACTAGTAGCAACTTCTTAACCTAAAAATTAATTGCACTACCACCTAGTGGCTAGGGCTGGAACTATTTTATTTGAGATTTCCGTGGAAACGGTGGAACCGCTTTTGCTATTTCACTTTCCCGCCCCTGGATTAGATTTCAAGGAATTTAGATACGTCAATTTGACTTACCTGCTTCAGTAGCGTATCGGATGTTTGTGTTGATAAATAATTATTATAACTTATCTATTTTTATTAGAAGTATATGTTTTTATAACAATTTTAATAACTACCCATTTATTGACAACGTATAATAAAGCATCATATTTTTACAAGTTTTGAATAAAATTAGAACGGCACTGATAAACGGGAATTTAAGTCGGCCATTTTAGGATCCCGGCCCCGTCGTGTTCGATCTAAGATTTTTGATATGCGCTTTTTTTAATAAAAAACTTATACGTATGTGACGTTTTAAAGAAAATATACTGGCAAATAAATAATTGGATCAATTATAATATAAAAAAGTAATAGAAATAAATCATACCAGTTCACTACAATTATCATTACAATTTATATAACGTTAGTGTGCAATTTGGCCACATTTCGAATTGTAGGAAAGCGGACAGCAGTCAAATCGAAAAGTTCCGTCATTAATGACGTCGATTACCGCTGGCTCTCTGGATCTAGAAATGCCTGTCCAGTTAAATTGTAACGATGTAATAAAAGCAATTAAATTGTAACAATTTAATTTTATTCCCCTACATTTCGAATTAGCGTTAATCGTTATGGCTGTGGAACCGGTAAAAGTAATTTATTGAAAACTACTAACATATAACAGTTGTTTCAAAATTAATAAAAGGAATAAAGCGACAGATTTCTAACTATATTCGTAATATTTCTTATAAAATACGATAAAATATTTTATCTACAACCGTTTTGTTATTATTAAAATGTTTTGAGAAGATTATATCAAAATTTGATTCAAACTTGGTGCTAATTGCTAATACTAGGCAATTAGAAAATACAAACGGAATGTTTTCAAATTTGATTTAAAATTAGTTATTGAATTTTTACTGACGTAATATCAGCAAATCAGTGAATATAAGTTTTTACTAGTAATTGTTAGCATACGCTGATGTCTTATTTAAATTTCCTTACAACACAAAAAAAAAACAGAAGAAGAAACAAACTTAAACTTAAAACACTTATAACACTAAATACTAAATAAAACTAACAAGACTAAAGAAATGCTAAAATATGATTTAAATATTCTTCGGTAACTTACAAAGATTAACTTTTTTGAAGGAATTTGTAGATTGCTTAACGATCCAAATCGTTAATGAAACTTTAATCAAATAAATTTTAAAACACCAATCCGGTACCTGCCTTTTTCCTCGAAATTTGAAACTCTAGTAACATTTTAATTAGAAAAATCGATTACCTCTCTGTGACGAATTCAAAAGCATTAGACATTTATGTTATGAATTTACTTAGCGAGAGTTTATTATTTTGAGTTGGATTTTATGAAAATTAGGGTGATAAATTAAAGGAATAACCCCATAAATGTAATTAAAATGCATTAAAAATAATGACAAATTTTGAGTGATTTGTATTTACGAGCATAATATCATAATTATGCTTAAGAAATTAAATTGCTTTACCAGAGCTGTTCTTTTTTATTTTTACATTATATTTAAATATTCGTATCCCACTGTACTATTCGAAACAAATAACAAGTACTCGAGTAAAATCAGAAAGTGTACCGGGTGTTTTTCAAAAGGACTTTAACATTTTTATGTTAATATAAAACTACCGAGTACAAACATATACATTTACGAGGTTTTTTACGTAAAAATGGTCTCTTGGTAAAAATCTCTACGAGTAATGGTTCTAGAGATATTTGGAATCGAATTATCAATACCTGTCTTCATTAACATAAACATGTTGACTAAATAGTTATTAGACAAGATTAATTAATTAATTAATTAGGCAAGAGAAATAGTTATTAGATCAAATTTATGATTTCATAAATTTGAAATGATTTTGTGTCAAAAGATTAATTTAAAAAAAATAACAGTCAAATAAATATCTACTCAACGTGTTTATTTTTTGTCAATAATGACTATTTCCATTCTAAAAATCTTGAGAACGGTTGCTCGTAGCGATTTTGACCAAGAGACATTTTTTACGTAAAAAGTCACAGAAATATTATTTTTTCACTCAGTAGTTTTATACAGGTACGGACAAAAAGTTATTACTCTTCAAAACAATTAAAACACATGTAGGTGGCGCCCCCTTCAAATAGGAGTCATATTGACATCAAAATCAAATTTCTCATGTCAAAAAATTTCCAGACACCAATCGTCATCTAAATATTGACGTGACTTTTTGGAAAAAATCGAAATAAAAATGAAACTTCTACACCCTGTATCTCCGAAACTAATCATTTTATGACACATTTAAACGAACTTTTTACTTATTTTTATCTGCAGAATATGCTGCCGAAGTTTCCGGAATACAGTTCGAACCACCCTGTATACAGGGTTGTTCACCACATACGACACGGAGTATTGTAGCTAAACGATGAGATTTTTACAAATTGTAAGTTTGGGGTTCGTTGAAGGACTATGAGAGCTACAATTTAAAATATTTTTACAAGATACAGAGTGTCCCAAATAAATAAAAAATATCAAAGTTGTATTTTTTTAAATGGAACACCCTGTATATTATTACATTTTTAGTTTCTACGATTAAAATAAAGGTAAATTTGATTAAGGTTTATTATACTTAAACCTTACCGTTTTTGAAATATTTTCAATTTTGTGAAATTGCAGTAAAAATTTTAAAGCTTCATTTCTCCAAAGGGTATCAATGATTTTAATACTAAATATTTAATGAAGTTTATTTATTGATCAGTTATTGTGTTGCAATAATAAAAAATAATACTACCTTATACAGAGTGTCTAAAATTTATTTTAAATAATTATTAGCTTCAAACGGCAATAACATCTTTAATTTAAATGGAATGCCCTGTATATAGGAGAATCAGATGCACAATTAAATTGTCTGGTCAAATTGTATTATACCATTTTTTTTACCTATCCCTTCAAGTTTTCAGCGAAAATGCATTTTCTTATAATTTAGACCTCATTTATCAATATATCCATGAATGACATTTTAGTGTTTTTAAGCAACAAATGTACAAAATGTACAGTATTAGTAATATTATCGTTTTTTGTAACTCGTATATGTTCCCCTATTCCTCTTGAGTAGCGTGATTACAAATATGTACTTTTGTAAAGTCTGTCTCAAAGTATATCGTGTTGGCGTTTGACCTTATTGCCTATTGTTATCGGGTGGAGGTCCCATTGTTGTCCAATTATTATCCACCCGATAATAATAATGTAAAAATTTTAACATTTATGTAACAAAATGGCCGCCATATAATTAAAAACAGTTGAAAATATTTTCAAATAAATTATTTTAGTATAGAAAATAAAATTAAAATGGATTTTTACAAAAAAAAAGTATTTCTATGCCTAAGAGCCGTTTTTTTGACCCCCCGCTTTAATGGCGTCATACCAGTGGTGGCGGGTCCCAAAATTTTGGGATCTGGGGCATTTTTTGATGCTTGGTATATGTACTATCCATATCCAAAAATTCAAGTTCGCCGCCAGAACTGAAATATTTTTATGATTTTCAGAGCTATCCGACCCCACTACAATCGTCATCTAAATATTGACGTGACTTTAGAAATTATTTGGAAAAAATCGAAATAAAAATGAAACTTCTACACCCTGTACCTCAGAAACTTTATTACTTATTTTTATCTGTAGAATATGCTGCCGAAGTTTCCGGAATACAGTTCGGACCACCCTGTATATATTATACTATTCACTATTTCATTACTACAAACATTTATTTTGGATTAGTAATTATTAAAATGACCTTTGATTTTTATTCCATTCTAAACTGACTCTAACACAATTTTTAAACTTTTATACTTCATAGTCATAAGCAAAGTACGACAATATATCTTTATAAAGACCCATTTGCTTCACAACAGAATATCTTAAAAGCTCGCATTTGTTCTATGGAGGTAGTTTTAAACTTTTATGGGTTAAAATAAATAGAGCACTAAGAGATATGTCGTGTTCGTGTTTGAAAGAGCAACGGGGGATGTGTTTTGCCTATTTATTTAAATTATCTTTTGAAATTTTTCTATGAAATATAACAGGTGGTTTTTAGACGTATTATACGAGAATAGAATATAATATAATACAGTAGTTATTTAGTTTTTTAAATGTTAAAATTTGTTTAAAAAAGTCTTTAGAGAATGTATATCAAATAATATTAATATTTATTGATTATCAGTGGCGGATCGTGGTTATTATTGTAGGGAGGTCAATGTCTAAAAATATTGCGTCGATTTTTTTTAAGATGCGATCAAATTTAATTGGTTTCTTACAAGGTATAGTCTATAAAATGAATAACTTTGAATTTTGACCGTTATTTTTTACCAACATGGCAAATATAAAATCCCTCTATCAATAAAGTTACTGATATTCTTTAAATTGAGTGAGTGAACGAATCAGATAGGTAACTCTTTTTACTTTCGTGAAATAGAAAAGGAAAATTATAAAACAAATCACAATTCTGCCTCTTCTTGCATAAATCAACACGAAATGGCATAATTGTCAAAAGTCAGATGTCATCAGCTTTTGACATTTCTAAATATCAGACCAATGCCGTCTCTAATAGAACAGCCTCGGTGCGAGATTTATGACGTCACGCTAGTTAGATACTACGGATTAATAAATATGTTGTAGAATACATGGAAAACATAATTATTCCTCGTGTTTTTGGTTTGTATTTTAAAAATGATATAGTTTACATGAAATATACATAATATACAGTTAATAAATACAATATAATATATAACTATTTATAGTAATAAATACTTTGGCAAATAAACTATGAATGAATAGGTACATATGATAATGAATAGGTACATAAGATATTGGGTAAAATGTAAAATATATTTTAAATTTTGGTTTGAAAATCGATTTAATTTAACAAAAAAAAACATTCAATATCTACTAATTATTATTATTTGCATTCACAAAATTTATATGTATATTTTGCAAGTATCAATGTTCGAAAAATTATATTTGCAAATAATACAATATCATAGAAAAAAAAGGCGTCAGCGATGGCTATAAAATAAAGATCGCTGTCATTTTATATGTAAAATTATTCTAAAATTTTTGATTTTCTTGGGATTTAGGTTCGGGAAAAACGCTGATTAAGTTTTCATTTGGTTTTTCATTATTTTTGTTGGTTTAAAATGAAAAAAAATCATATGACACAGCAGTGATTAAGGCTATAATGTTAGCCGAAACGTTTTTTTTAACCAAAAAAAATAATGAAAAACCAAATGAAAACTTAATCAGCGTTTTTATTTATTAACTGTATATATATTTTTTTATATTAACTTATTTATATTTATATAAATATATTTTATATTTGACTGTTTATATTAACTGTATATTATGTATATTTTATGTAAACTATATCATTTTTAAAATACAAACCAAAAATACGAGGAATAATTATGTTTTCCATATATTCTACAATATATTTTTCTGTAGTATGTAACTAGCGTGACGTCAATGACGTCATAAATCTCGCTCCGTGGCTGTTCTATTAGAGACGGCATTGCGTCAGCATGGCCGCAAGTTGCTAACCTAATAAGATTAACACTAGAAAAGCCCGCGGGAACTGTCAAATTCAAAGTTATTTGTTTCACAGACTATACTGGTACGGTTAGTTAAAGAAAAATAAATCTAAAAATAAATACCTACAAATTATGTTAAAATGAAACCTACTCTTACGTTTTTAAACAGGTGGTCTAGTGCCATTTCACTAAAAATTCAGTCAATGTTCTTTACACAAATTTTCCACGGTAGGATTTAAAAGACACTTAAATAATATGCATGTCACAAAAATATAAATACATATTATATTATACACATACACATTTCTAAAAGTTTTATTTCACATGTTTTTTATATTTTAAATCAATTCTTTCTCTAAATGTTTTTCGAAATTTAAGCAATTGTTTTCTTTTAACCGCACGACTTTACAAACTAAACACCGTATATGTTGTCTATTTGAAAATATCTATTCTAGAATCGGTCAACAAGAGTTCATCATTTATCCAGAACCAGAAAATTATGAATTATTACCTACACAAATTTCGCGCTGCATCTCAAACCCTCACCTACGACAAAGCTACGACAACTAAAACTAAATTTTTTTTCTATATTAAAAATTTAAATATTGATTTATATTGATTAAACCAAACATTATACGGGATAAACGATACAAAAACCTAAATTGTTTTTTAATTTGAGTTTTTATAAACACCGAAACTGCCCAAACGGCGAAATTTTTCCAGCGATATGACTGAAATCCTGTAATATATTTATATAGAAATAATGCACTCGATATTTCTTAATCAACTATATTGATTCTCAACTAATAAACAATATTACAAATTACAATAATAACACGCTGGGGGGTTTCTAGACAAAGACAAAAACCGCCACTTTTTATATCGTCTGTCAGTAAACTACCAAATACAAGTGTATATAAAGTTGCCTACTTTACAAATCCTTTATGAATGACGCGGTCAATGGCCAATATAAACTATATCTATCGCACCTTAACCCATTATATTTTCTATACATAGTATACCTTACCTTGTTGGCGTCACGAGCCGCGGCACTTGGAGTTTAAAGGTTGTCGCCCACTAGACCGCGGCGCGACGCGGCGCGGCGCCATGTGGAAATTTCTTTTGTCTGCTTGCCATGTATTTAAATGGACCAACGCACATTAGAGCGCGCAGCGCAGAAGCGCGCCGCGGGATTTCCGTCAAGAAGTCGGGAGACTTCTCTAGCAACTTTTTTCCGTCTCCCGCGTTTCGGCGCGCTTGCAGGTGTGCGTACTCACAAGGAAATAATTTTGCATTCGAGTCTTTTCAGTTGGCTTTTTGACTAGGAACTAGTGATATGTATCAATGGCAGAATTGTATTTTTAAAGGTAAATTAGGCAAATCGATTTTCATAAAGGAATATGATATTTTTTTTAGTCTTCCCTCACTAGAGACAGATGGACGAAATGCCTTTCTATCAAAGATTTAATATAATTGAGGGGTGTAGAGGCAAAACTGGCAATCTCCACTTTTTAACAAAAGTGACAATCTCCAATTTTTAAATTCTAATTACCTAAATATATAAAAAAGATCAGGGTTTTTTTGACCACATAACTAATATACACATCAGAATAAATAAGAATTATCAAAAATATTAGTAATTTGTCTCTTCTGAAAAAATATGATGAGTAGATATACCCGGTGTTTTTTCTTCTAAAACCCTCAATTGAGGAGTGCGTAAAATGTTTCCTTTATATTTTGTAATACTGAAAAAAATGATTTTGTCTTTTATTAAATCTGGAAAAAGATGGTAAAATTCTCCAAACTTCTTTCTTTTTTTGTTAATCGTATGAGTCCAAACTTTTCCTCACCCCCTCTTCCTCTTCCTCTGTTAGAAGAGCACAAAAAATACGCTTTCGTCCGTACTTGAACTCATTGCTTTAAAAACTAAACTACAGTAAGTAAAAAACACTTCGACTATAACTAAATAGCGTTGCCGCGTTTCAAAAGCGCGCTATAGTGGGCGCAGTCCCTTCGCAGCCGGAAAAAATTCTCTTCCCAGCGCCGCGCCGCGCGGCGATCTAATGGGCGACAACCTTAATACGTGTAAAACCTTTGTGTAAAACATATCGGGAATGAAGGACAAAATGAAATTTTGACCGGCAGTAGAGAAAATGGGTAAATTAAAATGCTTTCAAGCGAAAATTGGATAAATTGGGAATAGTTTTCAATCTTTTAAGTATAATAATAATAAAAAGTATAATTTAAAAATATATAAAAAGTATAATTTAAATAAGTTTTTCTAATTTTTTTCTGATTTCTTTTGGGGGAGGGGGGGCATTGACCATTTGACCTCATGGTTAAGCCGCCACTGTTATGTATATACTGTTATGTATATCTGTATACAGGGTGGTCCGAACTGTATTCCAGAAACTTTAGCAGCATATTCTGCAGATAAAAGTAAGTAAAAAAGTTCGTATAAATGTATATCCAAAAATGCTTAGTTTCAGAGATACAGGGTGTAGAAGTTTCATTTTTATTTCGATTTTTTCCAAATAATTTCTTAATGAACGTCAATATTTGGATGAAAATTGGTGTCTGGGAGTTTTTTGACATGAAAAATTTGATTTTGATGTCAATATGACTCCTGTTAGTAGAGGGCGCCACCTACATATTTTTTAACTGGTTTGAAGACTTTTCGTCCGTACCTGTATAAAACTACTGAGTAAAAAAATATAAATTTACTACATTTTTTACGTGAAAAAGGTCTCTTGGTAAAAAATAGCTACGAGTAATGGTTTACGAGATATTTGGAATAAAAATTATCAATACCTGTCATCATTGACATAAATTAAACATGTTGAATAAATAGTTATTAGACTGAAATCATAAATTTGGAATGTTTTTGTGCCAAATGTTCAACAGAAAATGTTTTATCATCATTTTTTGCCGAAAAAATTATGATTAATTTAAAAAAATAAAAATTTCCCAAATTTATCATTTCAGTGAAACAACTATCTACTCAACGTGTTTATTTTTCGTAAATAATGACATGTATTTACTATTTCCATTCTAAATATCTTAAGAACGGTTGCTCGTAGCGATTTTTACAAAGAGATATTTTTTACGTATAAAATTGCAGAGATGTATATTTTTTCGCTCGGTAGTTTTATACAGGTACTGAGAAAAAGTTATTACGCTTCAAAACAGTTAAAACACATGTAGGTGGCGCCTTCTACTAGTAGGAGTCATATTGACATCAAAATCAAATTTCTCATGTCAAAAAACTCTCTGCCACCAATTTTCATCCAAATATTGACGTTACTTCAGAAATTATTTAGAAAAAATCGAAATAAAAATGAAAATTCTACACCCTGTATCTCTGAAACTAAGCATTTTAGGACATACATTTATACGAACTTTTTTACTTATGTTTATCTGCTGCCGAAGTTTCCGGAATACAGTTCGGACCACCCTGTATACATAATTGTTTTACCATTAATATTTGGATATACAGAATGGGCAATTGGATGCAAAGAATTAGCAGCGCCCCAAGAGAATTCTGTAGATTAAAAGACACGGTTTTCTATAATCATGATCACTTGAGCCAAACCAAATCCCCACTATGTTATATGGAAGCGAAACCTGGGTGCCGTACTGCCGGCACATGAACATATTAAACGACTTGAAACAGAGACCCCTTAAACAATTCTTAAGAATCAAATGGTACCACCATGTCTCGAACGTATCGGTCCTTCAAATAGCTAGTTGCGAGAGCGCTGAAGTCACGATTACTAAACCCCGCTTAAGATGGGCTGGTCACGTATGCAGGATGCAAGAAAACCGCCTACCGAAATCTCTTCATTACTGTGAGCTTGTAGATGGTAAGAGGAAACCGGGTAAACAACTTAAAAAGTACAAGGATATTTTCTATAAAAACTTAAAGGGGATTAGCATGCAGAATCACTGGGGAGAAACAGTGCACCATAGAAGGCAATGGAGGAGAATTGTAAACTCACTTAACAGCGACAACCAAAAAGTAAAGAGGCAACAAAGTAATGAAATTTTTGAATGTCCGGAGTGCGGAAGAGAGATAACATGACGTATCGGGCTTTTCAGTCACAGAAAAGCTCATGAAAGAAAACGCCTTGCGTAACCATCTTCTGATGCATTGTTACTCGTCATCGAGTAATAGCAGTAGTATTTCATAATGAAACGACAGCTAAATTTGTCATCAAATATAGTTATTTATTCTACTATATCATAGCAGAATTAATGCTAAGTTTATGTAAAACAACTTCTAAATTCCTGTTATTAAATATATAAAGTCCATTATATCGTTTACATCGAAAATACAAATTTATTGCCCTTGGTCGTAGAAACTTTCGAAAAGTTTCCTTATTCTGACAATTAGTTGAGGTTTCTCAAACAGAACGAGGCAAGTTTTGAATTTATTAGGGTGATTTTCCAAAATTAGGACAAATAACTTTGGTGCGCCTAAGGTCGTCACATTTAAGATTGGATTATTTAAAATAAGTCTATGTAACTATTATAAAGTAAGATAGAAAACAAATTTCTTGCAATAGAGGTATATAATAAAATTATATAAGGATTCTTGCCACTTAACTGCTAATATAGAAATTTAATTCTACGCTGTGTTTGTCATAATGGGGATCAACCTGTTCTCACTACCGGTTTCGGAGCCCTACTCCATCATCAGGTGAGCTTGGGAGATCCACAAAATGACAACCACAGCGCAGAGATAGTTAATTCCGACTTGTCGGAAAGTATCGGTTAGATATTAAGTCCCGAACGGGAGATAGCGGCCTGCGTGCAATGGTAGTACTTTCGTACCACCGAGGCGCAACTATCGATAGTAAAAGGATGGTAAAAGGCTTTTATAATTTGGCTTGCCTGAAAAAAAACCTTTTACCATCCTTTTACTATCGATAGTAAAAGGATGGTAAAAGGCTTTTATAATTTGGCTTGCCTGAAAAAAAACCTTTTACCATCCTTTTACTATCGATAGTTGCGCCTTGTGAGAACAGGTTGATCCGCATTATGACAAACACAGCGTAGAATTAAATGTTTATATTAGCAGTTAAGTGGCAAGAATCCTTATATAATTTTATTATAAAGTAAGTAGATAATAGTTATTTACAGTACAAGTGTATTTATGAACATGATTAGAACAACGAGTGTGAACGATTAGAACGACGAGGTCGTAGACCGAGTCGTTCTAATCACACGAGTGTTGTAATCATGTTTAAACGCACGTGTCATGTACAACGTTTTACCTACAACCGAAAAATAAGAAAATGCTGTTTTAATTTTCGTTTATTAATCGGTAACCTTTAACACCTTTAACTATGACATTTGTTACATTTTTTTAATTATAATTGTGGGGAATTGTTACCTGCTTCAGACTATAGTTACAACTTACAAACGTTGTTTATCAAGTAGAGAGTTTTTTTCTGAAAAGTCAGTTTGCCCTGTCAAGTAAACGCGAGCACTTTTTGCCCAGAAAAATCATTTTAAAAATTACGATGAGCGATTCCGAAAGTCTCCCTTCAGATGTAGAAGTTGCCGCAGTACATGCTACGGAATCATTATTGCCGGAAAAGTCGCGATCAAAATATGAAAAAACATACAACCAGTTTTTGATATGGTGTGATGACAAAAAGGTGAAAAATCAATGCAATGAAAAATCAAAAAAATCAATCATCGTTATCATCATCAGCAGCAGGAATTGTTTTGAAGAAGTGTAAAAAATGTGTTTCTAATATTTATAATAAATTAGTAGTAGGAATTTGTATCAAAAATTAATATATTTCGTTAGTAGTTGTTTTTATATAGTTCGTAGTTGTTTTTCATTATTATAAAAACTAGTTGTGTTATAGATTCATAACACCACTAGTTGTGTTATGCCCATACAGCACATCAAATTACATTTACGATGTGTTTACATTATCAGATGTAGACACAGGGTGACACAATTCCCCCGATGTAAATATGCTACGTTTACACATTGTAGTTCAACACGTAACACAAAGGTTAAACGTCCGCCTCACAATGTAGCCACAGCATAGAATTTACGTATACACAAAGTAAGGGATATACAGTGTGCCGTAGGATACACAGTGCTTGTGTATTACGTTTAAACTATGTTTACACATTGCAGTTGTGACTACCGCGTGTATACGTATGTATTTTGCTTCGTATATACATCTTGTGCTAGATAAAACTACTTCTTACGAACGAATTTAGGAAATAATACAAGTTTTGATGCCTAACTTTTCGTTCTTTTTAAGAAATATTTATCCAATGATACCAATTATATCTTTTTAGAACGAAAATTAGGAAGGCAAAACTTTGTATTTTCCAAAAGTATATCGATCGTAAGTTCAAGAGAAGTAGCCTTAAAATTGTTCCATTTTTGTTTTGTATTAAATGTACCATTTTTCTTCCATAAAATGGATTAAGTGGTTAAAAAATAAAATTCTTATATTTTTATATCATGGAACGCAATAGCGCAAATAACACAATAATAATAATTATTAACACTGCAGAGACCAGAAGTAAGAAAACACTGTAAAAGAACAGAATTTGTATCAAAATGTATTAAAAATATAAGTACCTAGTATAACAACATACTAAAATAGTAAACACTGGTGTATCGCCACGATTTGGTGGACCTCGTTTAGTCATTTTTTCAGGTTTTTTCTCCTCTTATCCCTACAAGCAGTTGGTTTACTAGCATACTCATTCATCTGTTGGACTTTGTTGTATTTTATTTCCAGATTAACAATCTCACCCTTAAATTTTATATGAAACTGATTATTGAATATTAAACATATCTGTATATTGATCCATCAATAACTTACCGAATATCAGTGTAAGAAGTTCTTTGAAGTGTTTAAATCTTTCTTTCTCTGGTCCATTTAGATTTTTATTATTCCCAATTTAAAAAAAAATATATTGCAGAGCTAACTCAGCTAACCTCTTTATCATTATACGAGAATATTTGGAGTTTTCATTCATTGGAGTCAAAATTTGGTAAATTGGGTATCGATCAAGGGAAGAGTCGCTGCTATAATATTAATAATACTCTTAGGAAGGTGTAACAAGGTAATTAAAAACTTGTACTTACCTTAAAATCTCTTTTAAACTACACACAAACAGAACATTTATGTAGAGCTTCCGAATGATAAAACAATAATGGACCACTCCTAGAAAGGAGAAAGGAGAAAGGACACATAAGATACACTTGGTCGGTGTATCTACGCTGAGGCTATCCGCGCACGCGCACACCTTCATTTCATGCTAGAATGTAGACACAACTGTACACTATTACAAAGTGTCTATATACATATTTATATTATGTGTATACGTCACATTTTTACAAGGTGTGTACTATAGGCACAACTATGATACGAAGTATCACACATACATATGACTTATACATTGTATGTCTCATATACCGACGTCAGATTTCATCATTTTAATAATTATTTGTTACGTTACAAAAAACTCTTTAGAATCTTGAGTGCATACGGTATACAACTAGTAAACACTGTATCACACAATTCTATCAATATAAACCTGCGTGTATCTCATATGTATATGTTAGAACTAGATGAACACTTAGGTTCACTTTAACATATGTTGTTTCTCATGTGTCTCCCTTGTAGAAACGTAATTTCATTTGGACGTGCTATATGGGGAATCTCATAACGTAAGTGAAATACTAAAAAAATAGTGATGTAAAAACATTATAACTAAACGGTTGTAGATAAATAAAACATTATAGAAAATAATACAAAATACTTAACTTAGCTTCATCATAATTTTCAGCTTATTCAACCATTTCCAATTATGGTGTAGCCTCCCTCACATATTTAGATACTAGTAGTTAGGCCCATTGTTGTCTATTGTGGGCTATGCGAGCTCGAATGTTTTCTTCTTTAGATAAAGTGCCATTCTAGATTTGAATATGATTGAGTTTCTTCGATAAGTACTCCATGCTAACTGAATTCTTCTGTTGATTTCTGGTAGTAGAGATCCCGAGCTGTGTATTAGTTGTCCTAAATTTATATATTCTTCGACTATTTCCAGTGTTGTGTGATTTATTAGTGTCTTTTCTGTGCAACTTAGCTTACATATCAATAGATTGCAAGAAGGCGTCCATTTTTCTCACAGAGGCCTGATTTACAAATTAAAACTGAAAGAAAAATTATTTGAAATGCGAGAATCTTAAAATTTAACGTAGATATTCTAATATTAATGTCGAGAAAAGTTTCCGACCAAGAAGTTATATTGCATGCATTAAAAAGTTTCTACTTTCTTCATTCAGTTTGGGATACATTTACTAATTGTGTGACTGTAACAACTTTCGCGAAGTTACTCGCTAGTCGTTCTCGGAAATTTACATTCCGAATGTAAGCAAGAACGCACGATGTGTTTTATAATGTCTAGCAAAGTTTGTACGCGCCATTATTAAAAAAATAAAAGTAAACTACCTATTCACAGAATTATGTGTGCTCGGAATATGAAGCTGTTCATTAGCAATGGAAATTTTATTTAGTTAAGAGAGTATTTTTACACTACGTTATAACGTTGATTGAAGAAATAAAAAGATGCGCAGGAAAATATGTCCGAGATGTAGCTGGCGTTACCGTCAGGCTTTCCGAGATTTAGTTTAGCTCTGCGCCGCTGCGCGCTGACAGTCGTTTACAGCGCAGCCTGTGAGCGCAGCGGATAAAGAATACTGTACCGTAGTTCTGCTTGGAGTCGACAAAGTGGGTGGTTGCCGGACACAGTGTTGTCAGAACTACGGATTAATCCGTAGATTTACGGATTTTTTTTAGTATGGTAAATGTCAATGATCGTCATTTCTAAGCCAACTAAACGACTTTTTTCGATCATACGAAATATTCAGTACCTATAAAAGAATTTTGAAATGAACAAAATTCTTACAGCTTTAGTGTATATTAATAAATAATATTTTCTTGCCTTTAGCTGTGTATTTTTTCTAATTTCGAAAAATCGAGAGCGTTTACCATCTTTTGACGGGAGATGCACTAATATCTCACCGACACTTTACGACATCGTCTGTTGAGTTGCTTGTAGTTTTGCTTGCCGTATCGGTGAGAACCAGCCCCTGGACAGCCCACCTGATGAAGGGTAGGCCCAGAAACCGGTTGTGGGAGTGGAGCTTGGTTCCCCCCTTTACGACAAGCAAAACAATTTTCTTTTTACTTTTTATTTTTTCTTTACATTCGATTTTTCGAAATTAGAAAAAATACACAGCTAAAGGCAAGAACATATTATTTATTAATATACACTAAAGCTGTAAGAATTTTGTGCATTTCATATATATTTGAGCGGGCCGAAAAACGCTCTTTACCATCTTTTGATGGGAGATGCACTAATATCTCACCGACACTTTACGACATCGTCTGTTGATATAGAAGGAGTTTTGCTTGCCGTATCGGTGAGAACCAGCCCCTGGACAGCCCACCTGATGAAGGGTAGGTCCAGAAACCGGTTGTGGGAGTGGAGCTTGGTTCCTCCCTTTACAACAAGCAAAACAATTTTCTTTTTACTTTTTATTTTTTCCATTTTTTCTCTACTATACACGATTATTCGAAATTAGAAAAAATACACAGCTAAAGGCAAGAAAATATTATTTATTAAAAGAATTTTATTACAGTCGAGGCACCAAAAGCCATTTTTACTCCGAATAGAACATGCTATTTTTTTCAAACTTCACAATTGATTTTTTAATCAATTTCAAACTTTGCAGATTATATAGAAATATAAGTAATCCCTTGTAACTAATTATACAGACAGTCCTCGTACTTACGGCAGGTTAGGTTCTTCAAAACAGCGCCTTAAGTCGAAACGACGTAAGTCGAATCTTATTTTGTCATAAGATCCTATAGAAAATGGGGAAGTTAGGTACTTTTGTAAGATAAAAACAAAATAAAACAAAGGGATATGCTTTGTATATATTAATATTATGGTATTTTTAAATAATTGAGGTTTGCGAAACAGTGTATTGTATGTGTAGTTAAACTTATAATAATACAAAAAGCAAAAAAAAACAGAAAACAAAAAAAAATATAAAAAAGAATTATATTTTAGAAAGTTTTTTTTATGAAAAACAAATCAGGGCGAGTATTTTTGCAGTCCCTCTTTTTCACTATCTAGTCATAAAAAGTGTTTTTAACTATCCATAATAGTAAATATAATACTATATGGCAACCACAAAAATACCAGAGAGTAAAGTAGATATATTTATAAAAAGTAGAAAAGTTATTTATAAAAGTAGAAATTTATTTTTTTTAGTTACTAATTAAGTAATGCGCAATACTGTCCCGCTTTTTCATTATGAGGATCTGTTAACCCTGTTTGTAAGCTGCTAAAATTTAATTGTTTATATCCAAACTTCTTTCAAAATTTGAATCAGTTTTTTCAAAATGACGTAACTCGAAACAGTGGGACGTAACTTCGAGGAATAGTGACAAAAATTTGTTCGACGTAACTCGAAACGACGTAACACGAAACGACGCAAATCGAGAACTGCCTGTATATCGAGAAACTATGGTTGTGTGAACTTTTATGGTTTTATTGTCAATCAGATCGCAAAAATTAATACTTTTGTGTCGTTTGAAAAAAAATAGTTATTTTTTGTAAACACTGTTGCAAATTCAACGGAGACCAACTTGTTATATAGCAGTGATTTATTAATAAACAAATTTGCCTAACGGACAAAAAATTGTTCTTGTGTTTTTTTTGCTTCCGATAACGGGAAGAGACATACTTCCCGGAACGTTAAGCATTTTTTGTCCATTAGGCAAATTTGTTTACAAAAAATGTCAAAAATCAAAAAATATCAAAATAAAATATATAGAAATTTTAAAACATTTTCCGATGCACGTCATCAATCACATCGAAATTGACACTAAAGCCTATAAACCTGAGTAAATGAAATTTTAGCAAAAATGTTTAAATTTGTTGACTAATTTAAAATACCAAGCAGCTCTTCATTATACTTTATAGAGCAAATGATTGTAACAGATATTTTATTTAGATTAAAGCTGCAAAAATTAGTGTAAAGCGATTTTTATCATCGCCTTGTTGGTCATATTGCGCCATGTTCAGCAATGTCGTGTATTATTTGACAATTATCCTAGTGTCAGTCATTATTTTGTAGAATATCGGGTTGTTGAATTTTTGTGAGTAATTCTCGTTTTTTGCCGTTTTTCATAGTTTTTTTTTCTTAAATTGTATTTCTAAGCACAAACAGTTCTTTTAAGCACTAAATTTTCGAGATTTTTTAATGTATTTTTTGAAATTGTGGATTGAAAATATGCTGAAGCCTTTAAACAGTCGAAGCAAAGCGCTTGTAGCTTCCCTCATAAGATATTTTGAGCGCGAACGTGAAAATAAAGGTCCTTTATTACCCTTGAAAGAAGCCAGAGAAGTAAGATTGATTGGTAAGCACATTATACCACTTTCAAGTTATTTCTACTTATTTCAATTTGTAGCGAGTAACGGCTGCCTTAAAAAAAATTATATAAAAATTATATTATACTAAATATATTGTTTGCCACTTTTAAATTAAGATTCATGGCAACGCTGTCGTCATCGCTTGTCACTCAAAGTTGATGACGTGCATCGGAAAATGTTTTAAAATTTCTATATATATTTTATTTTGTAGATTTTCTTACAGTGTAAGTAGTGAAATACCCATAGGACTTTTTTGAAGAGATTTATACCTTTACAATAGTTAATATTAACTTATTGCCACATTTCTGCGCTATAATTACGTATCACAAAAGTATAGTTCATATCAAATAAACTTTTAGTCACGTGACTAAGCTTGACCGGCACAGCGTTGCCCACTTTTACATATTTTCTTTTAATCAAAATATTTTAGGAAACAAATATAAATTAATGATAAATATACAGGGTTGTTCACCACATACGATATTAAGGCTTCATTTCTCCAAGGGTATCAAAGTTTTTAATACTAAATGTTTACTGAAGTTTATTTACTGATCCGTAATTGTGTTGCAATAATAAAAATAATACTATCTTATACAGAGTGTCTAAAAATTTATTTTAAATAATTATTAGCTTCAAACGGCAATAACTTGTTTAATTTAAATGGAACACCCTGTATATTTTACGAGAATCAGATGTACAATTTAATTGTCTATCAAATTATAGTATACCATTTTTTACATATTTCTTTAAGTTTCCGTAGAAAATGCATTTTCTTGTAATTTAGAACTTATTTATCAATATACCCATGGACTATTGACATTTTAGATTATTTTTTAAGATGTACCAACTTTTTAAAGAGTACAGATACTAATATTGTCGATATAATTCCTTTATTTCATTAAAAAATAAAAAAAAAACTGTTTAAATATTTGTTAAAGAGGACCAATTAATATGATTCCAGTATTCAAACTACATTAACTGACTGTTTGCGTTGATTAATAATAATTGCTCCAAATACTAAAAAACTGAATTTTGTATGGGCATTAGACAGTGTGAAAAAAAGTAACACATTAAAAATGATATTTCATTTTTTAATAAATGCTTATTTATAACAACAGAGGCTTTAATTTGATAACTTATTATTATATTGATTTCTGACTCAAATCCACATTTATTTATAATAATTTATTAACAAACACAATTAAGTATGTAATTAATAAGTATATGGGCGGAAGTAATGGTGTTATATTTAATTAATGGTATACTCTTTTATAAAGATTTAAATAGTTTTCTTTTTGCATACAAATGGGCTAGTAATATTATCGTTTTGCTAAAAACGATAATATTACTAGTCTGTACATTTTGTACATTTGTTGCTTTAAAAACAATCTAAAATGTCAATATTCCATGGATATATTGATAAATGAGGTCTAAATTATAAACGAAAACTTGAAGGGATAGGTAAAAAATGGTATAATACAATTTGATAGACAATTTAATTGTGCCTCAGATTCTCCTAAAATATATAGGGCATTCTATTTAAATTAAAGAAGTTATTGCCGTTTGAAGCTAATAATTATTTAAAATAAATTTTTAGACACTCTGTATAAGATAGTATTATTTTCATTATTGCAACACAATAACCGATCAATAAATAAACTTCATTAAATATTTAGTATTAAAAACATTGATACCCTTGGAGAAATGAAGCTTTCAAATTTTTACTGCAATTTCACAAAATTGAAAATATTTCAAAAACGGTAAGGTTTAAGTATAATAAACCTTAATCAAATTTACCTTTATTTTAATCGTAGAAACTAAAAATGTAATAATATACAGGGTGTTCCATTTAAAAAAATACAACTTTGATATTTTTTATTTATTTGGGACACTCTGTATCTTGTAAAAATATTTTTAAATTGTAGCTCTAATAGTCCTTCAACAAACCCCAAACTTACAATTTGTAAAAATCTCATCGTTTAGCTACAATACTCCGTGTCGTATGTGGTGAACAACCCTGTATAATCAGTTATTATTTATATCAACAAAACTCACTTTCTTAACAGCACTTAAGGGACATAAAGGGCCATTACTATCGCTTTCCCGTTCAAAATATTCTAATCAAGTTGCGATGAGTTTTTACGGCTATTAAGCTATCATGTACACTTCGCACTAAAAGAGGTTCTAAAATGAACAATGTTCGAGTGCAAGATCTGCTAGTAAATATTTTTAAGCTTAAAGTATCACAACACAATCCATTTAAACCAAAAACTCGCAATACAAAACTAAAATGTGAAAACGAATGACAATGCCAGGAAATAAATAAATAAATGTGGCAACTTGACTTTTTTACAGCAGGGTTACCACCTGAATCACCAGCGGGAAATTTAAATTCCAGTTAGTCAGCCCGGCGCCGAATATATCCATGATTAGCAACAATGAATTTAAAATCGCGCCCTCGATTACGTAACTAAAAGTTTAATCGGTATCAAATATACAAAAAATACGTTATAAATCTCGTTAATTCGTTTAAACTTTAACTCAAAAGGCGGAACTTTCCACTCAAACACTTTAACGCAGACTAATTCTAAAGACTTGCACTAAATCCGTATTAAATATTCTTCAGATCTCGCTGGCAAAGCCATGCGTCTTGGCGAAAGTTAAAATAAAATATGCCGAGAGCTCGCATTTATAGCATGTCGCTGCCTTTTAAAGTTTTATCTATCGCAATGAATAGCGAAGCAAGAAAAATGGCTTATTTAGATACGGAAGTAGGAGGAAGAAAAAGTTGTCTGGTCGGTTTTTCGAAAATATTTATGCGAAATATATTCAACTGGATAAAAGGCAAGAGTATGAAAGGAAATGCTACTTGTGTTTGTTTAGGAATATATTGATGTTTCTCGATTGGATCTATCTTTTTTAAATAAACAATCATGCAACATGCATTGTTGATTATTTCGCCGTGAATGTACAATATTTACTATTTGATATTCTCCTTTTTGTTAACTTTTCTTCCGTATTTTCGATCTTATAAGATATCTATCTCCAGTGTTTTGAGATTTTTACTATAATTTGAACAATTTTTTACTGTAACACAGACAAAATACAAATCTATGGACTCCAAAGTGGCCTACAAACAACGCTTTATTGTGCATAAAGCCAAAACAGCTTCATCGACAAAGCACTCACAAACAACAAAATCACAAAAAAATACAAACAACAAAAAATACACAATACAAATAATACAATTCAAAAAAATTTAAGTCTTTAAAATTACAAAAAGAATATACATGGACAATTTTAGAACAGTACGCAGTAAATAGATATAATTTTAAAGTTATAGAATATTAAATACTTGACCTTTGACCAGTGTGTGAGATGATCAAAATTTTAAAATTCAAAATTGTTCATAATCAAACATCAACAAAAAAGTCGTTTACCGCATATAGGGCTATATCAGTAGGTATGATTTTAGAGCCTTGCGAAATGCGGGAAAGAATGAAAGCGATTTGATATTCAAAGGCAGATGATTGTACATTTTTTTGGCATTGTACAGTATTGAACCCTTAACTAGTTCTGAGCTCGGGGTTGGCAGATAAAGATCGTGCTCTGCATTCCTAAGTGGATAGTTATGAGATGGCCTTTCGGGAATAGCAGATATGTGCTTGCGGATTAAGCAAACGGATTCAAAAATGAATAAAGAAGGAAGAGTCAGTCACTTTTCAAATTTTTAAAGAAATTCTGGCAGTGAGTTCTACTGTTCAGCCCCAATAAATATCGAACTGCTCTCTTTTGAAGTATGAAAACACGATCAAATTTTGTTGCGCAGCAAGTACCCCAGAATGGAAGGGCATAACGAAGATGTGACTCAAAAAGGGCATAATAGGCTATTCTAGAGGTTGAGAAGTTAAGTTCCTTAGAAACTGATCTTAGCGCAAAACAGGCAGCGCTTAGTTTCTTTTGATAGAGCTTCAATGTGAGAGTCCCATTTTAACGAGTTGTCTACAAGAAGTCCTAAGAATTTCACAGAGTCCACGACGTCAATAGTAGTGTTATTAGTACAAAAGGTTGTATAGTACTTTTATATGACAAAACTTTAGTTTTTGATAGGTTGAGGCATAGGAGATTAGAATCGCACCAAGACTTAATGGTGCGTAAGTCATTGGATATAGTATCATATAGCGCCGCAACATCTGGGCCGCTCCAAGTGAAACTAGTATCGTCCGCAAAGAGGCAGATTTTACCGCTAATGTCCAGATTTGCAATGTCGTTGATAAACACTAGAAACAAAATAGGGCCAAGTACTGAACCCTGAGGGACACCACATTCTATAGGCTTACAAGAAGACATAGACGTATCAATCCTCACAAGCTGCCTTCTGTTGCCAAGATATGACTTAAGCCATTCGAGCGGCACTCCCCTGAAACCATAGTATTGCAATTTGTTAATTAAGATATTATGATTTACACAATCGAAAGCCTTAGAGAAATCGCAGAAAATTGTTGCTGTAGAGTGATGGTTATTCAGGCTAGAGTATACATTATTAAAAAGGTCGAACATAGCATCATTTGTGCAACTGTTACTTAAAAATCCAAATTGATGGGTAGTAAGTATTTTATATTTAAGGAGAAAAGATAGAAACCTTTTTTTAACCAATCTTTCAATGATCTTAGATAATGTGGGCAGGAGTGCAATTGGGCGATAGTTCGAAGCTTCATCTTTATCACCTCCTTTATACAGAGTGAATAATTATTGCTGTCTTAAGACAGTTTGGAAAAACTCCTTTTTGGAATGACTCGTTAATTAAAGTAGTAAGATGGTTTAATGTGCATTCAGGAAGTTCAGAGAACATTTTGAGAGTAGGCCCATCAGTCCCAGATGAGGATTTGTTTTTAATACTATTAATTGTACTACGGAGCTCATCTAATACTACGGGCGTGAGGAAGAAAATCCTAGCCTATCATCGGAGAATATTGCAAACAATATTTTTTTGGCGTTTTTTGTTGCCTTGTTCAATTTTGTTTAGTTTTGAGCTATTTCCAAAACGTGGCGATATCTGTACCCGAGGCAAAGGATTTTTTTTCATAAATTTCAGTGAAATAAGCAAACCTAAACGTTTCTAAAATAGCTGTTGTTACGATGATATTTCGTTAATTACATCTCGTTAAACTATGCGACTTTTCACTTAAACTGCAGGAATATAATTACAATGTTTTTATGATTTAATTCTATTATAATAAATTAATACATAATTGTATAATATGTCATGTTTGTTTACGCTGCCTTAATTGATTAATATAACACTAGTATTGCTTAATGAGTAATACTGGCAACATCATCAATATATCGAGCTGATTGGGAAAATTATTGATTGACCCGATGTCAATAAAAGATACTTTTATGTTACGGCTAAAATGGATACTTGGCTAGTTTTAAAACTAACCAGCTATTTTGCAAACTAAGAGCTTATTGAAGGAATCCGCTTATTCTTGCAAAATAGCAGGCAGCCGGTTGACAAACTAGCTGGTTAGTTTGCAAACTATACAGGGTGATTCCTGTAAGTCGGTCATGCTTTAGGGGAATAATAGAGGACGTCGAAATATTAATTTTAATATAGCACACTATGGGTCGGAAATACCTTTTACGCAAGATACAAGTTATTAAAGTTTTTGAAAAATTGATGATATTCTTAAATAGTTTTTTATATCGGTATAAAATTTAATTATAGGAGTCTACCTAACAGAGACACTTTAAATGTAAAAAGAAGAGGTTTTAGTTTCAACCAGTGGCGTAGATGTGAAACGCATCGTGTAATTTTTTCAAAAAAATAGTACGCCACTGATAAAAAATACAATTTTTGGAGCTTTTTTATTTACTCGGTTTGTTTCCAAGCAAAAATGTCTCTTGCAATTTTCTCCAATCTAACACCATTTTGTCACAATTAACTAAAACCTCTTCTTTTTACATTTAAAGTGTCTCTGTTAGGTAGACTCTTATAATACAATTTTATAGCGATACCTTCAACTGTTAAAAAACTATTAAAGAATATATTTAATTTTTCAAAAACTTTAACACCCTGTATCTTGCGTAAGAGGCATTTCCGACCCATAGTGTGCTATATCAAAATTGCTGATGACTGTGCTCTAGTTGCAAATCCGTTACAGCAATTGCAGGAAATGCTGAACACATATACATGGGCATACGAGGCCTTGGGACTTAAGCTGAACATCGATAAAACTAAAATCATGTGCACTCCCCCGGAAGATCACAACAATGCTATAAAAATCTGAGATGAAGTGTTGGAATATGTAGTGGAATTAAATTACCTCGGCAGTTTGATTTCGGAAAAGGCCAATATCGACTCTGAAATTCAGCACAGGATTAGCAGCGCCTCAAGAGCATTCTGGAAATTAAAAGACAGGGGTTTCTACAATCATGGCTTGAGCACAGAAACGAAACTTGCGGTGTACCGAGCGATAATAATTCCCACCATGTTATATGGAAGCGAAACCTGGGTGCCATACCGCCGACACATGAACGCATTAAACATTAAGTTGCAACAGAGGCATCTTAGACAACTCTTAAAAATCGAATGGTTCCATCATGTCTCAAACGTATCGGTCCTTGAAAAAGCTAGCTGCGAGAGTATTGCAGTCATGATTACAAAGTCCCGCTTAAGATGGGCTGGTCACGTATGCAGAATGCAAGAAAACCGCATACCAAAATCTCTGCTTTACGGTGAGCTTGTAGACGGTAAGAGGAGGCCGGGTGAACAACTCAAAAGGTTCAAGGATATTTTCCACGAAAACTTACAGGGAATTAACAAGCAGAATGAGTGTGAAGAGGCAGTTCACAATAGAACGGAATGGAGAAGAATTGTAAAGTCACTTAAGAGCGACAACCAAAAAGTAAAGAGGCAATAAAGCAATGAGATTTTTGAGTCTGGAGTGCGGTAGACAGATAACATCACGTATCGGGCTTTTCAGTCATAGAAAAGCTCATGAAAGAAAACGCCTTGCGTGACCATCTTCTGATGCGTGTCAAATACTCGTCAGCGAGTAATGGCGGTATGTATTTATACACTACTGGCAAAGGAATATTAGCAATAGGAGGTTTTCAATGCGATAAAAAAAGATGGTAAGGCTGCAAAATACACTGCAGTGCAACAGAGACGGATAAAGTGTCTTTTCCCTACCATCGTATAGGGGAAGTGATCATAGAAGTGATACGACGAGAGAGCCCCTGCGAGAGGGGGCGCCGGGCGGGTCTTTAAGACGCTTGTGTGGGGGCTACCGCCTACTAATAGAACAGAATCGAAAAAATAGAAACAGGACGGACAGTGTTGCCATTCAATTAAATCGAAATTATGTTGGCTTGTCAAAATCCTAAATCTTCTAATCCCATTATCTTGCCTACTTAATGAAATATTAAATAAAGTACGAAACAATTTTACGAATGTTTTCTCTAGGCACATAACTTCTTTCTAAAACGAAAAGTAACATGCAAAACTTTGATATCATTTCTAAAATAGCAAGTGCAATTCTATGAAATGGCAATACTGTACGATCTTCCTAGCAGTCGCCCCGACACAGTCGGTCGGCGGCGGCGCTTCACAAAGCCGCGGCTGTGACAAAGGAATTAGGCCGAAAAAAACTTTATAAGGAGTAGACGAACAGGGTTGCCGGGTTTGTTAGATTATAATTCCATACGAGAACAAAATTCTCGGTAGATCTTCAACAAAAATTAAAAGTACAGAAACGAAATAAAATATAATATTTAAGTCCAAAATTAGCATTCCTATGTGTCGTAATAATAGATCACTCAAATAAAATACAAATATAATAAATATAACAAGAATTAGAAATAGCTAGGTATATTATTTAATATTAAAAAAAATATTGAATTAAATAATATTAATATATTAATAAAAACATATAAAACTATAACAAGTAGGGATAGCAGTCACAAATTAGTGTAGCAGTCACTTTTTACCTTTGTACAAATTTTGATCAGTGATATCTAAAATTAATTTCATTTCAATGGGAAAGCTGTAGCAAATCTCAACTCTTTTTTCATATCAATATATTTTTTTGACGGGGAAATCACTAAAATATTTGTCCGAATTTAGGTTGTTTCTTAACTTAAATTTTGTTTTTTGTTTACATTTTTTGGGGGAAAATATGGGTTCAACTTTAGTAGATGAATGAAATAAAATCTTTTCAAAAGATATCAACTTCTTCGGGCATGTCGCCAATACCACGCCTAATAAGGAGTAATAAGGAGTAATAAGGATTTTTAGGAATATCTCTGTAACTCTGCAACTAGACAGAACGATGACCTGTATGTGTGTTATTACTAAATAAAATTTAATGAAACAATAATAAAGTCAAATTATACAGATTCCAACACGGCAGTCGCTTAATTTTTAGTCAAATAAGTCAGCTTTTTATAAGTGCTTCTATTGTAAAAACTAAAGACGCAGTTGAATATATCGTTAGATTTTTCTTTAAATCGGTAGATCGGTAGCTTACAGACGAAACCGGTAGACCTGGCAACTCTGTGATGAACTGACGGGAGTCAGAATAGCGAGGTGCGGAGGCGCGGGAAGGGAAATAAAATAATGGCGATAAATAAAGGGCAGGGAGATGGGTATCATGAGTGGATGGGAGGTGGCGGAATTTCCAAAATTTGTTATCTTATTGGAGTTTGTCTAAGTAGACAGTCGTAGTGGAAGTGGAAACGGGGAAGTTGTTGTCCATCTCTGTTTAAGCATAGACTTTTTATAGGCGTTTCATTCCAATGCATGTAATTCCTATGCCTAGAGATCCATTGCCGGGCCTGTATACCAAAATTAATATTTCGACGTCCCCCATCATTCCCCAAAAGCATGACCAACTTCTGTAAGTTGGTCACGCTTTTGGATGGAATCACCCTGTATATGCGTATTGGATAATGTCATAATTTTATATTTTTGGTTTCATATTAACCAGTTATTTTAGTTAGTTTGTATAATAATCATTTATAATTTTGGCTAATATTATAACTCCATTTTTAACTCCACTATAATATTATAATTCCAACGGAATATTGGGACACCCTGTGTAACCAAAATGTACACACAAAAAACTTTATTTTTAATTAGTTTAAATGACGTTCTCAAAACGTAATCTTTAATCAGCGTCAGTTTAATCGCAATAGGATAAATTCTCTCATAACTCGCGCATTGCTCCTTTCAACAACATTCCTCTCAACTTAACTTGCCCTTTGCTGTGCCATTGCAAGTTTGCGCTTTAATCTTGCGTCTGCTTTTTAATCGGCACACCTCTCGCACTTCGGCGGCAGAGAACGCTTTCCGGTCTAATTAATTAATTTCAGTGGCTTTCACAAACTTAGACGAGGCCTGGGGCTGAATACTTACATTAAAGACAACTGGAAGGAGAATGGAATAACACCGTTTATAATTAGTCTTAGTTGTTCAAATATTTTTGGTAGTAGTGCTGCTCTTTTTAGTTTTTTTGTGCTTTTCTTATATTGACACTAGCGATGAGCAAAACTGTAATTCTCCAGTTACAACACTCAGAAAAAAGCATTGTAAAATGCACAATAAATCACCTTCAAATAATTAACTCGTTCGATGGAATTCGATTTACCTATATATTTGTTTTATAAACGATTGCTGATAATATAATATTGTTTTCTATACATAATAAAAATTAAAGCTTTCGAAATAAAGTGAATACTATTTTATCGGATATAGTCTATAAAATGAATAACTTTGAATTTTGACCGTTATTTTTTACCAACATGGCAAATATAAAATCCCTCTGTCAAAAAAGTTACTGATATTCTTTAAGTATTTTTTAAATTAAGTGCCTGAACGAATCAGATAGGTAACTCTTTTTACTTTCGTGAAATAGAAAAGGAAAATAATAAAACAAGTGACAGTTCTTCCTCTTCTTGCAAAAATCAACACGAAATGGCATAATTGTTAAAAGTAAAATGTCATCAGCTTTTGACATTTCTAAATATCAGACCAATGCCGTCTCTAATAGAACAGCCTAGGAGCGAGATTTATGACGTCACGCTAATTAGATATGGATTAATAAATATGTTGTAGAACATAATTATTCCATACATGGAAAACATAATTATTCCTCGTATTTTTGGTTTGTATTTTAAAAATGATATAGTTTACATGAAATATACATAATATACAGTTAATAAATATAATATATATACCTTATATATTTATAGTAATAAATACTTTGGCAAATAAACTATGAACCATACAAATGCAGCAAATGTTTTACAATATACAAATAATGAATAGGTACATAAGATAATGGGTAAAATGTAAAATATATTTTAAATTTTGGGGTTTAAAAATCTATCTAATTTAACAAGAAGCATTCACAAAATTTATATGTACATATATTTTGCAAGTATCAATGTTCCAAAAATTATATTTGCAAATAATACAATATCATAGAAAAAAATGCGTCAGCGATAGCTATGAAATAAAGATCGCTGTCATTTTATAATGTAAAATTATTCTAAAATTTTTGATTTTCTTGGGATTTAGGTTCGGGAAAAACGCTGATTAAGTTTTCATTTGGTTTTTCATTATTTTTTTGGTTAAAAAAACGTTTCGGCTAACATTATAGCCTTAGAATTTTAGAATTTAGAATGAGTGGGAGGGGGGTTAATCACTTCGACCTTACAGATCCATTGTGTCCCCCTTTCTTGAATCATAACTCATCATACAGTCCCAGGGCTTTGACAAAAGCCAGTATCTGGGACGGTTTTATAGAGGGTACTTCTCCATCTCCAATATCAGTCGTACCAAAATTCATGGCACGAATGGTTGTCGTCTCGGCGCACTCAGTGATGAGGTGTACTGGTGTTTCACCATCTTCCCCACAGAATCTGCATTCGCCGTTTCTTTCGTTCTTAGTTTCAATCTACTGAGGTGTTCATTGAGGAGACAGTGTCCTGTTAAAACCCCGTGACAATCCGAAGATTGTTCTTACTCAGACCCAGGAAGATCTGTGATTTTTCTTGATCATAAGCCCTCAGAAACTTCTTCGAGTGTCCTAGACCATTGCAACATTTCCATTCCAAGTTGCGGATGGAATCTTCCAAGTTCTTGAGTTCCGCCTTGAGTTGGTTACCACTTGGAAAGCAGAACGGTTCTGGTCCAGTTAGTGGAGTGTTCGCTCCTTTCCTAGCTAGATTATTTGCTTTTCATTGCCTTCTATCCCTTGGTGAGCAGGCACCCAGTGTAGGAGGACTTTGTTTTCTTTGGCTAATTTATTCAGCTTCTCTATGCATTCTTTGACCAATTTCGAATTGATTGATACTGAGTTGATCGCCTTTAATGCTGCTTGACTATCAGATAAGATGGCTATTTCTTGTTTCCGATAGTTCCTATCTAAGATAAGTTGTACGCATCTCTCGATAGCGTAAATTTCTGCCTGTAGGATACTAGGGTAAGTGCCCATTGGTTCGGAGTAATTAGCTCTCGGCCCAAACACTCCGATCCCTGTTCCCGTATTGGTTTTGGAAGCGTATACCAAGTTATGGTATGGTCTTTTAACTGCTGGGCAAGCGTTTCGCTCTTCCAATCCTTCTTATTGCTCAATACTACATTGACATGTTTGTCAAAGTTGTACGTTCTTGGCATATCGTCCATTGGGAGTTGCAGAAGTGGTATTTCCTTTTGAGAGGTGTTCCAAGCCCCTGATCTGACAATTCTCCCAGTACTAACATTATAGCCTTAATCAATGTTGTGTCATATAAAAAAATAGTGTCGAATATAATCCAAAAAAAAAAAAAAATAATATAAAATATTCACACCACACACCACATAATGTTTACTGCAATTAATAAACTAATATACACTTGTCAAAATATCACTATCTATGGAGATCTATGGAAATCGACTATGGAGTACGATTTCAGCCATAGTCAAATATAAGGAATAATTATGTTAACGTGACGTCATAAATCTCGCTCCGAGGCTGTTCTATTAGAGACGGCATTGCGTCAGCATGGCCGCAAGTTGCTAACCTAATAAAATTAACACTAGAAAAGCCCGCGGGAACTGTCAAATTCAAAGTTATTCGTTTCACAGACTATATCTAATATTTAGTCCTTTTAAAGTAATTATAACCCTATAATTATGTTGTAACGTTTTTAGTTCGTTACATGTATTTTTTATATATGATTTATATGATGTCTGGCGTATCGTCATCGGATTCCGTATCGTTCAGGCCTGATAATTTATTTGGTACGCTTGGCGTAATTTTTACGTTCCCTAGTCGCCAACCCTGTTATCGTTTCACTGCTCTGTGGAGGCGCTGTCAACATCGCTCCAAGGTTAGGTCGCTCTCCGCGCTTAACCTCACTTTTGTTCACCCGGCTTTTAGAAATGGTAATAATTTAAATCTTGCTGCAAAATCTGAATCAGCTGCCATTTCGAAGCAACAGGTAAAGATGAGATATTATCTTTATTAGATTCGTTATTATTATTGAATATTTTTAGGGTAGAGTTTTGGATTGACCCACCTTAACTCGTATTTGTATTTTGCTGGCACATTGGTGTTCTTTTGCTTTTGTCCTCCAGAATGGTACATAGAAGAAAGGACAATTTCTTTGTTTATTATTGAGCCCTCGGAAGTGTTTCGAGGTAGGTTTATTTTGTTTATTAGACCTTGCTTGGTTTTTTTAAACAAGAGTTTCGTATTTTTAGGGTCTTATGGACGGACTGTGTCCAAGGTACGGGTAGTGTTCCCCTGTACCGTTATCTTATGGACGGACTGTGTCCAAGGTATGGGCAGGTGTCCCATATCTATGTATTGATTCTAAGATTCGGGTATTATCCAAGGTCCTAGTAGTGTTCCAAGGTACGGGTAGTGTTCCCATATTGCCACAGTATGGATGTAGCGTAAGCCCCATGCTGCTTCGTTCCCATCCATAAGCTAGTTAGTAGTTACGGCTGTTCCAATTCATGGTGTCCTCATTCTGGCCCCTTTTGTTGTATTGGATGGCCGAGTACAGAGATGCGAGCCCACCTCACGCTGCTACTGTTTGAAGCAAGGTTACATAAAGAACAGCTAAGTGTAGATTTAAGTTCTAGTTTTACATTTAACATCTAAAACATTTTCAGTCTTAAACAGTAACGTACATCTTAAGTACTATCGTACAGACTATGTTTAGTGGTTAGATTGTTAAGAACATTCATGTCGATTTAATATTTAAAATATGATTTAGATCTTAGGTTTCATTACATTACGTCTTGTAATGGTATTACTTTTATAGATATTTAGTACAACTCTTAACACTACTTTCTTTGACATATAACCATTATATATATTTACAAGAACTCTACAATGTCATGTATCAGCAAAGAACATTATGAATAAATATAGTCATTAGGTTTAAGTAATATACAACTGTGTTTACTTTCTCTGTACATGCCTGGCGCCCAATATCTATTTTTTTTTGTTTATTGTTATTAATTAGTTTTCTTTCCAGTGAAATACCTTATCCACTACTGTTCTCCGTTGAAAAGCTGCCGTTCGCAGTGGTAATTATAAAAAAAACGCTACAATGTTTTAAAAGAACCACGTTCAAAATAAACTGGCATTGCCTTATTATTTTTGAAAAGTGTTCCTTCTCTATTTATTCCAATAAGACGTCCTTATAATAAATTTATTTTAGCACGAGAGTATTTTATTTCTATAAGAATTGCTAACAGTTTAAATACATTTCTGGTAGGCTATTGCCACGTGATTAATTCTCCCCAATAGAAAGTCATTCGAGTTGGACATCTAAAGATGGTGTTTGGCGAGATTGACGGGATAAGCCCGATTAACCACACATTTTTATATGATTTTTGTCGCGTTCCATTATTTTGAATAGTACAATGGTATTTATTGTGTATGACAGTTGTTAGTGACAAAAAGGAGAATTTTATCGTTTACAGGTAACGTGTTGTTTTAGTAGTTGTTTGGAATAATCAACCTAACCTACCCTAACTAAACGTTGCTTTCTTTTTTTTAGAATCTCTGTGACTTTTGAAAGAATCAAATAAAGGCAGATCAATTTCAGGACATTAGAAAAAGCATTCGTCACTAGACAAAATTCACCGGGATACCCTTGTATCTATTATTTTTTATTTTGGAAGACATTCAACACAATTATTGTATTTACCTGTCTACTTATCACCAAAAGATTAATTCCGAAATAAAGTTATTTTACTAATAAATTTAATATTTATTTTATTTAAATTGTTAGTACTGATCCTATTCGATTAAAATCGACTCAAGCTTTAAACAAAGTGACATATTAATAAATCATTAAGTATTGCACTTCAAAATATAAAGAGAAAGGCTTGAAATAAAAGGAATGTATTTGAAAAACAAAAGGAAAACACTAATAAACAAATATATATTTATTTAAATCAAATAGGCAGCATTTTTATTTTAAATCTGATATACCACTAACAATGGCAATGGTCATGTATGTTTTATATGCACGAGTATATGCATAAAATCAATAGATGTCTTATTAATTCAATTATGACCATTAATGAGGCCAAAATAGGTTTGATTTTATTTTATTCATTCCTATTCAATCCTGTTTCACTGAAAAGAAAGGTTCCAAATGAGACTACTTCGAATTCCTGTAGATAAATAAACTCACAGTTTATCGTCATAATCTAATTACGCACTTGAAAAGAGCAAAAACAATTATACAGCTAGAATTATAATTAAACTTGCTTGCTAACTACATCTAACAAAGATCCGTAATGGTCTACTAGCTCCTAAGTACGGAAGGTATTAACAAGAACAAATAACCTCGGGCTTTATTACGCGCTTCAATAATAATAAAATAAACCATAAGCCACCCCTTGCTATTACTGGTGTTGGTAACGCTCATCCTCGGCTTGGGGCTGCCCTAATGTTTCTGAATTCTCGTCAAATTTAATTAGACTCCTAGATACTGGGCTTCGAGTATGAACTATTCGGATTAAAAGTCAATAGAAAAAATGAAAATTTTAAATATATTGTAATTTTAGTGATCCAATATTAGTCCAAGAAAATAGGCTTTCAGATACAAAGTTTTTGATAAAAACTTGAATTTTTGATATAAGTTACTTTGAAATAACCTATCCAATCAAAACCAACTGTAAAAGGTTTTTTAAGTTCACCCCCGACAAGGGGTGAAATAATAGTTATTTTTTATACAAGACGATAAAATGGTATTTTATCGTCGACCGAAAAGATTAATTCGCGAGTGAATTAATTTCGGAAGACGATAATGCAGTTTATCGTCGTGCATATAAAACAATATTTTTTTCCATAGCGAGTTACGTTTTAAAAAATATTCAGAAATTATTATTTCAAGGAATTTATTACGAGTAAAAAAAATATTGTACTGGGTTGTCGTTGGTTTCTATGTAATTTGACAAATAAATAAAGCTGTCTCTTTAGTTGTCAGTTTTGAGTCAATATATTTTAATTCTCTTTCGTGTCGATTGCTGATTGAATTGGAGCCAGAAATGGCTCAAAACGAAATAAGTAAATTAGCAACAGATATTCAGGCTGAGGCGACAAACGCCATACCCAAACTACTTCCATTTAAATCCCGAATAACTTTTGAATTTAATAAAAGGAATAAAAATTTTCAAAAATGGAAGCAATTAAAAAACGTGCGAGAAGAAATAAAGTTTTTAACTTATCCTCGCTGTTAAAGTATCATTTAATCTACCCTTGCGGTTAAAGTACTATTTTATCTACTATTTTTGATAGTTATGTTACGCTCAATAGCCGAATTCGGCAATGCCCGAAAAAATACCCAAATCTAGTAATGAGCAAGGAATATTTCCCAAACCCGAAAAATCAACTAACCAATGAATTAACACCCTCCAAATAACCACGCTAACCAACTCGCCAGATAACTAAACCAATCCAACCAAAAAGAGTGAAAACAACGCAATCAAATCACACTATAAGCAAAAAAAAAAGAATCGAATAAAATTAATTTTTCTAGTTTGGGAAATATTCCTTGCTCAAAACTAGATTTGCGTATTTTTCTCGGGCATTGCCCGAATTCGACATTGGGCGTATTAGATATAAGGCAAGTTTAACAGTTGCTATAGAAAAAATAACTAAATTATTTTTTCGGAAAAATGGTAAGGACTAGAAAAAAAATCAAATGAAAGTTGTACATCGTCCAATTTTACATAAAAATGGTCTCTATACTTTTTTGCTCAAATCAAAATTAACCGAGATAGGGCGGCTGGAAGCTAGGGGACAGCTTTTATTGAAACATTTTTTTCAAAGTCCTTACTATTCCTCTGAAATTTGAAAAAAAAACACTTTATTTATATTTTTCATCCCTTCTCGGGGTGAATTTAAAAAAATCTTAATTGAAATTTATAATTTTCCAAGCAAATAGAATAAAAATGTTAAATATATGAATTTTTCTACCCCTATGCCTATAAAAATCTATCATCCCCTATGCCTATAAAATGATAATTCGGGGACCTTTATATCAGAACTTCCACATACCAAACACTTTCTAGTCATTTTTACGAGCATTTAAAAAGTCCAACGAAAAAAAAAATTGAAATATAATTGCACAAACATAAAATTAACATCTCACTGAACACACTTGCATCTTTGGCTATACAAGGTGGGCCACTGAAAACTTACAATGGCTATAATTTTTAAACCAACAAAGATATCAAAAAAATAAAAAATACCGTTTCTATGATATCGAAGGGGAATACATATGACGTATTTTTTGAACCACCCCGACCTACCCCTTAGGCGGCACCCCTACTCACTTGAAAATCTTAAATGGCAATACCCCACTTGTGGCGCCTTTTTGGAAAGCCCATGAAAAATGCTAAACGACGATCATAACGTTTTTAGGGTGAAATTGAAAAACTACCCCTTACACGAAAAAAGGTGGACATTAATGAAAAAATAATTTTTTCAGCATAAGTTACAATTTGGGACCCAGCTAAATGAGGCAAATGAGGCATTTTTTAAACCACCCCGACCCACCCCTAGGTGCCATCCCCTCACTTCTAATCTCGTCAATGCCATTTTTAAATGTAGATAATAAAAAAGGCAACACAAAGATGTTTTACAGCCTAATTTTTATGCGATAACGCAAATTCTTACTTATCATCTATTTTTTTACTTTCAACAAACAGGAATCTTAAAACGGGCATATCTTTGCGTTTTTGCACTGTCTTCTATCGATTTTCAATCATTTGCAAATTTGGTGGTATTTTGAACGTTTATTTGATTCGCTTATTTGAAAGAAAAATGGTTTATACTGTGGAAGAAAGAATTCAAATAGTTTTTCTTTATGGTGCTGAAGGTATGTGTTATTTGAGAACGGCCCGTGCTTTCAATGAGAGAAATCCGGACAAAAACGTAATCACGTTTATGTTAGAGATTTGATCTTAAAGTTTCAAGAAACTGGGTCGGTCAAAAATAAAACAAGGACAGGGCTCAAGGTACTGAATGAAGAAATGCAGATGGAAGTTATTGGTCAGGTATCGGTCAATCCAGAAGCATCAACACGCCAGTTGGCATCAATCACAGGTATACCTCGAATATCTGTCAGGAGAGTATTGAAAATGCACAAATTCCATCCCTACAAAATGAAGATTCTGCAGGAACTATACGATCCAGATAGAAGGATTCAGTTCTGTGAACTAATGACGGAGGAAATTCGAAGGGAACCTTCACTTACTAAAAATATTTGTTTTAGTGATGAGTGCTCATTTTTTTTAAACGGAATTGTGAATAAGCAGAACTGCATATACTGGAGCGATGAGAATCCGCATATTGTTGTTGAAGGACACCCAACATCCCCAAAAAAGCTCAATGTTTGGTGCGGAATACTAGGCGATAAAATTATAGGTCCATTTTCATCGACGGAAATTTGACTCGTGATGCTTATGTGGAAATGCTGAACAATTTGATAGAGCCAGCCATTGTAAATGAGGTTGAAAATCAAAGAGATTTGAAGGAAATGTAACTCTTAATGAAGACCTCATATACTTTCAGCAAAGATGGGCGCCCCTCCGCATTATTCGATTGTCACAAGGCGGTGGTTGGATAGATATTATCCAAGGCAATGGATTGGCAGAAGGGGGTCCCGTCGAGTGGCCTTGATCTCACTCCTTTAGACTTTTTCTTGTGGGGTTACACTAAATCCATAGTCTACAAGACAAAACCAGGTTCGTTGCAAGAATTGCGGCAGAGGATAACTGAAGCATGTCAGAAATATTCCGAGAGACTTTCCAAAAAGTGAGAGAAGAATTTGAAAATCGTTTGTATTTTTGTATGGAACAAAACGGTTGTCATTTTGAGCAATTGTTAAAATAAATTATCATTTTAAATTTCTTTCAAATTGTCAAACATACATTTCTTATCACTACTTACCAGTAATTGTTGACAGAAGTTGAAATCTGTATGACCATCGTTTAGCAATTTCAATTAGCTTTCCAAAGAAGTGTCACAAGTGGGGTATCGCTATCTTGAGATTAGAAGTGAGTGGGTGGCACCCAGCGGTGGGTCGGGGTGGTTTGAAAAATACCTCATTTGCCTCATTAAGCTGGGTCCCAATTTGTAACTTATGCTGAAAAAATCACTTTTTTATAAATGTCCATCTAAGTTTTTCAATTTCACCCTAAAAACTTTATGATCATCGTTTAGCATTTATCATGGGCTTTCCAAAAAGGCGCCACAAGTGGGGTGTTGCCATTTAAGATTTTCAAGTGAGTAGGGGTGCCGCCTAAGGGGTAGGTCGGGGTGGTTCAAAAAATACGTCATATGTATTCCCCCTCGATATTATAGAAACGGTATTTTTTATTTTTTTAATTTGACAATTAAAAGTTAGTTTTCCATAACAATGTGTAATTTGTACTTTCTAAAACCGTATAAAAGTATGATTATTTGGAAAGTACTGCAAGTTTTAATGCGCATGCGTAAATAATCATAAGTTCGATAAAAAAAGGTTTGAAAATGGCATGTCGTGACATCGTTTTTAATACTAGTCGTATGGCGTTTATGCTTCCACATCTGATGTATATCAATGACTAAAGAATACAAGAACTAATAATACCCGAGACCATTTTTATCTTAACTTAGGGATATTTATATTTTTGATAAATGTTTTGACTACGCCTATGGTGTATGCGGTGATATCATACTAATTAGTTACGAAAAAAAAAATATTAAAATGTTAACAAAAGGTACAACACTAGTGTCGACGTATAGCACATATAAAGTACATATAATATCAGCAAAAAAAGGTGGAGTGGACTGTTTATTTACATACGAAACGTAACTCCTGGCCCTTTCTTGTCGCTGCAGCTTTTACACTTGAAAGCTGAACAACTAATCACCATTGTAATAAAGTTTATACAAAGTTCACTATACACGAACTATTAAAAATCGCTAAAATCGTCGCTGATGACCAGTTGTTGACTGATTCGTTACAACCAAAAAAATGGCGTCTAACATCACAAATTCTGCTGCAGCCCGTATATGGGCGTTAAATGTCCTTGTATTCTTTAGTCATTGACGTATATGATGTATATGTATATGATCTAGGGTTCATATGAATTCACATTTAAACCAACTCTAGTAACTAGTTAAAAATCGATTTTAAAAACAAATCACTGTGACCATACCTGATTCCTGGCTATTTATTTAATCTGACCCTTTCCTCTGTGCCATAACAATGCAAATTCAAAATACGGCCTTGTTTTGCTACGACAAACTCCGTTCTCTGAAGTACACACGACTTGAAAGGAATATTAAATGCGTTTTAGTGAAACATTGCGATGCAGCACTACTAGAGAGCGAGTTGCGATCAAAGAAAAACATGGAGGGACAGAGAATTAATATTGCTCAAGCTGGAATTTTCAATTCGCCCTTAAACGTATAGCCTCGGATATTGTTCGCTATGAAAACCAGATTTATATTTTGTTTTGTTTCAAATAGCATGAATATTTGTTTGTATTTTATGATCTTTCTAAAGGCTTTGCTCTAAAAATAAACGTATTTGTTTAAGGAGAACTTTACTACTAGGAAATATATGTATGTACTAGTTGTTAAATTAATAATATGTACGTTATGAATACCCTGTTTATTCAACATAATATTCAGACATATTCAACATATATTTTATACAAAAAAGGATAGGGTGTCTGTTGATTACTAGGAAAATCCAAATATAGATCATACTAAATAAACTTTTAGTCACGAGATTAAGCTTGACCGGCACAGCGTTGCCAACTTTTACATATTTTCTTTTAATCAAAATATTTTAAAAAACAAAAATTAATTAATTATAAATATATAAACAGCTATTATTTACATCACCAAAACTCACCTTCTTAACAGCACTTAAGGGACAGAAAGGGCCATTACTACTTTATAAAAGGACTTTCCCTTGCAAAATATTCTAATAATGTTGCGATGAGTTTTTAGCAACGCCTATTAAGCTATCTTGTAAACTTCGCAATAAAAGAGTTTCTAAAAAGAACAGAGCTACCACCCGAATCCCAAGCGGGAAATTTAAAGTACAGTTAGTCAGTGGCTGGCAACAATGAATTTAAAAATCGCGCCCTCTAAAACGCTTAAACCTATAGTTTTAAAACTGAATTCTGGACATTTTTTTTCTTTGATACTTTTGCCGTCTAATCTTACTTTTTAGGTGTTAAAATGAATTATTGTAACGTAAAACCTCTAACGAGTGGTAGGGGACTCAAAAAACTCACAATTTTTTAGGATGTTTATTTCAAAATTTAATTTGATTTAAAATAGGGGCGACATATTTCGGGACTCATTTAATTCCCATCCTCAGGCCCAGAAAGCTAAAATAATCACAATCATAATAGTCAAAACAATTTTAATACAGTCGTAAAAAATTATATATTTTAAATCAAATTAAATTTTGAAATAAATATCTTAAAAGATTGTGAGTTTTTTGAGTCCCCTCCCTGCCCCTCCTTAGAGGTTTTACATTGATATCACACTGGGTTGGAGAACGTTTTTGAATTATTGTAGTTTATTATCGTGGCAGTTAAAGCTATACCGGGTGCATTTCAAAAGTGGCTCACCCCTATAGCTTTTTTATTTCTTCAGATAAATAAACGAGATTTGGTATGTTAGTATATGACATAAATTAGGATTGATTGACGTATTCAATTGTTTTTGGTCACTTCCTCTTTCACCGGAAATGACTACAACTTTTGATTTTTAAATGGCAATCTCGGCATTTTTTTACTTTATTCCATAAAAAATTACATTCTGAATAGAATGACATATCATATGTCAACTTTTGACATTTTCGCTTAAAACGAAATTGAATTTTAAATTTAAATGTTCAATGGCTATGTTAAAAACACTAATTCTTAATCAAGGAACCTGGGAAAAATAGATTTGATCGTCTAATGTTTTAGTGCCTTGTCCTGGCCAGTTAGAAAATGCTCAAATCGTATTTTTAATCATATCTCAATTTTTTCAAATGGAACGAGGGTGGCTCATTAGCATATTTGGGAAAAGCATTTTTTTACAAATAATTTGATACCTATTATATAATTTCAAATACACCATATGCCAAAATCCCAAGGATTTTTTCACATTTCATTCGACCGATTCGACGTTCAGAAAGATAGGTGGGATTTTCTTTTCGACAGAGAACGCAACGCCTGGCTTTTATTGTTCTGCACAAAATTGGTTAAATAGCTTTGTAAACACGACCAAAAAATTAGAAAACTAGACTAGAAAATTTGAAAGTATCCTTTAATTGTTCATTGTTTTGCTAATAAGCTAACAGGTCAGCTGGCTGTGACGCAATCCCGGCGAAAATCTATAAGTGTGCAAGTAAAGAACTTATTGGTCATCTTAAGGTTCTCTTCGATATCATATGGGAAAGCGGAGAGGTACCTCAGAACATGAGGTACCTCATTCAAAACACGAATATGGTGAATTTAAGAACAAAGGAAGTGCATCAGACTGCGGAAACTACCGAGGAATTTCGTTACTGGCTATCGGAGAAAAAATTCCTGCAAAAATTATGTCAAACCGCCTGCACCCACATATAAAAAAAATCCTTCCAGAATTGCAAACAGGTTTTCGCACCAACCGTGGAACCGTCGAGATTCCATATTTTCCCTCCGCCAACTACAGGAAAAAAGTAACAAGGGCAGCAGTCTAAACTTTATGTTGCATCATTCGATCTACAAAAGCCTTCTATTCTGTGAACAAAGATGCACTTTGGGCAATTATGAAAAGTTCGGAGTACCCAACAAATTACTTACAGTATGTAAAAGGCCTCCATAACAACAACCAGTCAAGAGTGTCACATCATGGATCACTGAGCGATCCCTTCTTAAAAAATACAGGAGTTAGTCAGGGATGTGTCTTAGCGACTTTCCTATTCAACATATTCATGGCAGAACTCTCCATTATAGTGGACCGCAAACTGCAGGAGAGAGGATTGGGCATTAGATACAAGTACGACGGCGATCTGTTCAACAAAAAAAGCACTCAGGGCATAACACGTACTAAATTTATCACAGAACTTTTGAATACGCTGATGACTGCGCTCTAGTTGCAAACACGTTACAAACAAATTTACAAGAAATGTTGAACACATATACCTGGGCTACGAGGCTTTGGACCTTAAGCAAAACATCGGAACAAAACCAAAAATATGTGCACTCCCCCGGAAAATCATAAGGCATGCTTATAAAAATCGGAGAAGAACTACTAGAATATGTAGCGGAATTTAATACCTCGACAGTTTGATTTCGGAAAATATAGTAGGACTTGAAATTCAACAAGGATTAGCAGCGCCTCAGGAGCATTCTGAAAATTAAAAAACAGGGTTTCTACAATCATGACTTGAGTACATAAACGAAACTTGCAGTTGTACCGAGCAATTATAATCCGGACCATGTTATATGAAAGGCGAACCTGGTGCCGTACTGCCCGACAACATAAAGCATTAAAAAAGTTGCAACGGAGACACCTTAGATAGCTCTTAAGAATCCGGTTGGTTCCATCATGTCTCAAACGTATCGGTCCTGAAAAAACTAACTGCGAGAGAGTATTGAAGTCATGGTTACCAAATCCCGCTTAAGGATGGGCTGGTCACGTCTGCAGAATGCAAGAAACCGCATACAAAATTTCTGCTTTATCGGTGAGCTTGTAGACGGTAGAGGAGGCCGGGTGGACAGCTCAAAAGGTACAAGGACATTTTCCACGAAACTTAAAGGGAATTAACCATGCGGAATCATTGGGAAGAAGCAGTTCACAATAGAACTCAATGGAGAAGAATTGTAAACTCAGTTAACAGCGACAACCAAAAAGTAAAGAGGCAACAAAGCAATGAGATTTGTGAATGTCCGGAGTGCGATAGGCAAAGAACATCACGTATCGGGCTTTTCAGTCACAGGAAAGCTCATGACAGAAAACGCCTTGCGTGACTATCTTTTGATGCGTGTCGAATACTCGTCAGCGAGTAATGACAGTATGTATGTATGTATGTTATGCTAATATTTAATAAGATTCTGTTAATTATTAGTTCAAGAAAATAGGCCTTTAAGTACGAAGTTTTGGTAAAAACTTGAATTTTTAATATAAGTTACTTTGAAAGTTCTAAAAACGAATTGTGAAAGATTTTCTTAAATTCACCCCCGAGAAGGGGTGAAAGAAATAAATAAAATTATTTTTCGGAATTTCGGAGAAACGGTAAGAACTAGAAAAAAAAGTTGTGGATTTTTAAAATTTATAATTGATCTTGTAGAATTGTTTAAGTTGATGCCAACACCATTTAAAGTCTATTTTAAAATTATTTAAATATTATATTTTTAATTACAAATTGTTTTATCTGTACTAAATAAATCCAAAATAATAAATATACTGTTCGAGCTTATTGTGTGTCAATTATTTTATTCTAATTGCTACACTCCTACGTATATACATATGAAAAACGTAATTTCATTATTTTTCCCGGGATTTCACCCATTTCAATTATAGTAAGTGGAATACAGTAAATTTTTGTTATTCAAGTATACATATTTCAAAATAAAAGCATTGTACAAAAAGTATCATCGTACAATTAATTTATTTAATTAATTTTATTTTTGAGTGCTTGGAATGCGAGGGCTACATCATGGATGTATTCGTAAAATATATTAAAATAAATCGTAATAATATTGATTGTAAACGAATATAATAAATTAGTTTGGTCTAATTGTATTATAAAATATATATATACAAAAATGAATAAAAAGATTAAAGCAGGAGTATAATACTATCCGTGCATTCATGACAAAGGGCCCTAGGGTGGAGATCCTTGACAGTTCTGTTTGACGATTCATTTGACACATTTGAATTTGATTTGAAATTTTGTGGATTTGTCAGTCTTTATTGAGCTTATTTTATGTTATTTATTGTTTATTCTACTAGGAATAGTTGTTTAAAAGTAATAAATCTAGAAGGAAATTGTAGCAGAACTTAAATTAACAGTGACACTATCGCGAATTATCGCAAAGAAGTGTAAAATAAACTCACCGGCAAAAAAACCGGTCAGTAAAAACTAGTCCCAATTTCGAAGTTGGATTTCTCGCGAACCACTCATTGGATTTTGATGATTTTTTTTTAATTGTTAATTAATTCCTTCTTAACGGATGCTATGTCGGCAATTTTTATTCCGAATTTATTTTGAGCATATACAGGGCACAACAATAAGACTTTATTATAATCAAATCACATTGTAGCCTCATCTTTTGCGAGCATTTTGTTTTTTTAATCACGACATTATCTCTGTTTGTTTTGGAGATACGCTGCTTTAAAACGAACGTCTCGGAAAAATACTTCGCAGGCAGAAAGTTTTATGTGTAAACAATCAAGGCGACATCATTGTCAAATTAAAAAAATGCCATTATCTGTGATGGATGTTGCTCGTATTGTGGCTGTAATTGAGGATGGCCGAAGTCAACGTTATGTGTCCGATACCCTGGATATACCACGAACAACAGTCCAGGATGACTGGAATCGGTATATGGAAACGGGAAATTTCACCAGGCGAGTGGGTTCCGGAAGAAAACGGAAGACAAATGCAATTGACGACCGCTTTATTGTCCTGAATACTTTACGAAATCGTAGAATTGCGACTCAGAATCAGCATCTGCTACAAGCCGTGCGCGTAGAACTCAACGCAGTGATAGAACAATCCGATGAAGTCTAAAAGAAAACAGCTTGTCTGCAAGGAGGCCTGCCACAAGACCCCAGCTACTTCCAAGACATCGTCGAGCACGTCTTCGACGATTGATATTGAGCAATGGACTAAAATCCTTTTCACGGATGAATCGCGGTTTTGCCTGCGAAGCATTTTTCTAAGACGTTCGTTTTAAAGCAGCGTATCTCCAATACAAACCGAGATAATGTCGTGATTAAAAAAACAAAATGCTCACAAAAGATGAGGCTACAATGCGATTTGATTTAGCAATAGCTACTACAGCTGCTGCACCCTACAGGGTGTTACAAAGTTCGGGCAAAAAACTTCGTCTTATTGTTGTGCTCTGTATATGCTCAAAATAAATTCGGAATCATTACTGACGTAGCACCCGTTAAGAAGGAATTAATTTACAATTTAAAAAGAAACATCAAAATCTAATGAGCAGTTCGCGAGAAATCCAACTTAGAAAGTGGGACTAGTTTTTAGTGGCCGGTTTTTTTTGCCGGTGAGTGTAGTTGTTTGTGTAGCGTGCGGTAGATCTCGGTCAAAAATTCAGGGAAATAATGGAATAACTTTACGCTAGTAAGTGACTATATAATGTACATATGCTTAGTAAACCAATCATTTATGAAATTTACTTAAAATTAAGTAATTATATATTTTTTCTTGCATTTTTGCTTTTATTTACTACTTGTCAAAGATTAGATGTCAAAGAATTTAGATAAGTAAATTTGACTTACCTGCTTCAGTAGCGTATCGAATGTTTGTGTTAATAAATAATTATTATAACTTATCTATTTTTATTAGAATTGTATAGGTACTTTTATAAAAAAAATTAATAACTACCAACATTTATTCACAGCGTTTTGAATAAAATTAGAACGGCACTAATAAATCGCAATTTAAGTCGGCCATTTTAAGACCCGTCGCGTTCGATTTAAGATTTTCGATATGCTCCTTCCTTAATCATTTTATTCAGAGATACTAAATAATCGTCACAATTTAAAAAACCTCTATTTTTTGAATACGAAAAAAAAAGATCTTTTTGAATACGAAAAATTATTTTTACGTAATTATACCACATTTATTTATTCTCTCATATCTTTGTTACAGGATTATAATGACGACATTCGCCAGGAACAAATGTGGGAGATGCAAGTATTGTCCAGCCAAAAAAATAAGGGCGACGACACAAAACAGTTTGGATCCGGAGACGAGGAGAGAATCACTATCGATACAGGAGGTGAATCCGGGTCCCAAAGTCCACAAGATCACGAACACCCTGCTATGAGAGGAGTCCCAACAGGTAAAATAAAATTAAATAAAATAAGAACGGAATATCATAAAATGACAAATTATGAAAAAATCCTAAACTCGTAAAAAGTTGGTAAATGTAAAGAACCGTACACATACAATATATTCATTTGTTAAGAATGCCAAACATTTTGTAGAAATACTTAAGAACATACAATTAGGTCCTTCAGACAAATCTTTTAGTTTTAAAGTGGAACATTTAAATAATAACGTCGCCTTTGAGGAATCGTTAGAAATTGTCGAGGCTAGATTGAGGACATAACATTTTCAGAAAGAACCTTGCTGCCTCTTAAGGGATTGATGGAACTCTTGAGGTGCTGTCTGCACAATTCTTATTTTTAAGTTAAAGATAAGTTTTATGAAATAAAAATATCTATAAAAAGTAACTCGCAAAATATTGTTTTAATTTTCTAACTGGTTTAATCATAAAACTGTACTGTGGTTCTCCCAAACTCAACCTTATCAATATGGGTGGAGGCAAGACATCACTACTACTATTATTATTTTGCAAAAGCCTCGACCTCTTTCTGTAAAATGTAGATGAATGTCTAAATGCCTTTTTAGTGTTTTTTTAGGCGTAAATTAAGTATGTTTACTTTTGTAAAAACTTTTTATTAAGTTATATTCATGATGTTCATTAGGTCGCAAATACTACTTAATGGGTTGTATTTACGGACGTAAATAGAGATACGTAAATTAGGTTATAATAATGAACATAAAATACAACAAAATATAATTGGACGTTACTTTAGGGATTATCAGTGAGACGTATCCTATTCGGACAACGGGTAGACGTCGGGCTAGTTCAAGTATATGTACGTCGTGCAAGCCAACGTGGGAACGACGTTGGGTAATTAATAGAAACGGTACGTTGTTATTTTGTACGTCGACAGATCGTTGGATTTGCCGACTCGGATCCAACGACGTCGCTTTTAATAGGAAAACGACGTCACAGGTCGCATCACCAGCACCCGACCTAAATTTGCACAAAGTCTGACGTCGCTTCAGGTCAGATTTAGTTCGAAGTCAGATAGATGCTACTTGGGATTGATATAGCATATATAGAATGGTTTGAGACCCATGCCATTAGTTCTGCAGTCGTCAATCCTAAAATCTGGCTTTGATATGTTGACGATACTTTCATAATCTGGAACGAAACCGATAGACAGTTGGATTCTTTTCTGAATCAACTCAATTCACAAAATATAGTCCGTCTAGAAAGTATCCGGAATTTTATATTTTTCCTAACTTTAATGTATTTTTTTCTGTAACACTCTAAGACAACAGTAATCCATCACATAGGTGTGCCGATAGTAGGCTATGACCAAAATCGGATGGCAACGCCATCTGTCAAATATTGTTGTTTATTGTAAACCGGCTTAAGATTTGAGAAATAACGTCGCAAGTAAAAAAAAATTGAAATGGTGGAATATTTGAATAGAAAAGATGTTCGAAACGTTAAAAAAATAGTGCAATTGACTGAACTCGGAAAAAGTGTAGTATATGAGACAATAAAGAGGATAAAAAATGGCACAAATATGAAGCATGGACCAGTTTCAGGAAGACCGCGTAAGTTTCGCGAAAACAATTTAAACGCTTTAGTGGCATTAGGACGACAGAATCCGCGCCTAGGGTTTCGCAAATTGGCTAACAGATATGGAAGTCAGCGAAAATTAAAAGTGTGTCCGGAAAGCGTCCGCATGTCACTGAAAAGACAAGTCTACATATCAAGGAAGCGAAAAAAATCCCTGTAATAACACCTCTACAAAGGCAGCGAAGAATGGACTTTTGTCAACGTTTTCAAGAAGATAATTTTAATAATGTTTTTATTTCTGACAAAAGTTACTACTTACGACTTAAACACTTAAAAATCCTATCAAAAGAAAATGTTACCGTTCAAGTTTCAAAATTTCCCACTAAAATAATGGTTTGGGGAGCATCTCAGCGTGGTGCTACACCTCTGTCTATAGTTGATGAAACTGTTAATAGTGCAAAATATTGTGATATTTTGCACTATTAACAGATATAACACTTTCAACTTGACCAACAAATTTTCCATGTTTTTTTTTGCATCTGAGTGTATACCTATTAATCAAGACATAGACAAAATACAAATCTAAAAACTCCAAAGTCTGTTACTGGCCTATAACCAACCAAACAACTGTATCAAATTGCAAAACTGGACCACCAAAAATAAAAATACCAGAATATTGTCATTATTTTTATCACAAAAAACTTGCGTCTTCCAGAAACCTCCGCTTCATCCGCGCCAGCATCCGAACAACTCGGCATCCTCTCCACCAACGGCTCCAACCAGATGTCGTCGCCCAGTTTGAACGGCTCCGACGAGATGATTCCCCAGAGCCTGATGGTGGCCTCTGCCGCTGGCCGCAAGAGGCCGCTGCTGACCGCGGGCCCCAGGACGGCCTATGACGCCCACCAAGCGGACGGTCATGAGCCTGCTGGCCAAGGCCAGGGCGGCGCAGGCCAAGCAGCTGGCCAGTCCGTTCGCCGGAACGACGACAGAGTAAGTAACAGGTGAATGAAAAGAAAATATTTAAGATTATATAGGTGAAGGTAGTGTGGAGCCTTTAAATTTGAAATTCAATAAGATACAAAATTCGCTTAAGTCAAAATGAGTCACACAGAGACCGCTAGCTTTTTATCTGCTAACTTAATTCAATTTACTAAACGTTCTCCAACCCAGTGTAAGTACATATCAATGTCAAACCTCTGACGAGGGGTAGGGGATTCAAAAAACTCACAATCTTTTAGAATGTTTATTTCAAAATTTAATTTGATTTAAAATTGGGGCGACATGTTTCGGGATTCATTTAATTCCCATCCTCAGGCCCAGAAAGCTAATATAATCAAATTACAATCAGAATAGTTAAACAATTCTGATATAGTCATACAGAGGTCAGGTTATCAAATACAATCACAAACAAATTCAAAAGGTTAAAAAATGTTTGTTTAAAGATAGTTAAGAATTATTTTTATCACAATTACTTAATCACAAACATCTTACGGTGAGCTTAGTTGGAAATTAAACAACTAAATTACAATCAGAAAGGGTAGTAATACTCAATTTAGGTTCAACAAGAGGCGTTACTAAAAAACAATTCTCAGAAAAGGTTGTGAAAATCTTTTCGAGAACTTTTTAGGTGAGGGGAGCCATATTATCTATTGTAGTTAGTTTAAATGACGGGGAAGGAGCGTGTAATAAGACAGTATTTATATTATATCCAAAAAAATCCTTTATGGGTATTTCGCCACTGCACTGCAAAAAAATCTACAAAATAAAATAGTTATTTTTTGTAAACACTTCTGCGGTAAACCTAAACGGACGCTGCTTGTCAGAAGTTGTGTTTACAGTAATAAAAATTTGCCTAACAAAGAAAAAAAAATGCTTAACGTTTCGGAAAGTTTTCTCTTTCCGTCGTCGGAAGCAAAAAAATATAAAGAATCAAGAAAAAAACTATTTAAAATATTTAAATTGAACTATTCGAGAACACTTTACTTTTTAAAACAGATACGTCTACAAGAAATCGTTGACGTTCTGTTAAAATGACATTATATTAAGTTAAACTTCAAAATTAACAATTACTACCTGATAACAATTACTTAATAAGGTAAAATCAAAACCCAAACTTTCTGTATGATTATTTTTAAATTTTACGTATGTTATGTTTATTTATGTTATGTTCTTTTGAATCAAAAAAGCCGATTGCCATACATTACTAACATCTACAGATGCATGAGCAATACATTTATTTTTATTAGATTGAATTAAAAAAGCCTCTTTTATTTTTCTTTTAGAGGCTATCGCTTCTTTCATTATAATTTTGGCGTTATTAAAATTTATTCTGAGCCCTGTGTCCCATGAATGCTGAAAATGAATGCATAAAAAATACATTAATAAAAAACGACTATCCACCATATTTTATTGACAAAACATTAAACGAAATACAAACCCCAAGTCATAGACACAATAATAACAATACACAATATATACAACTTACAATTCCATACATACGAGGCGTTTCGGAAAAAATAAGGATAGGAAAACAATATAACATACGAACATCTTTCAAAACACAAAATACACTTAGATCCATTTTATCACATACAAAACCAATAAATACAGAACAACAAACAAAAAATGTAATATACCAAATACCCTGTGAATGCGATAAATTTTACATTGGTGAAACATCTAGACCCTTAAATGTTACAATTAACGAACATAAAGATTATTTAAGAAAGGGAGATTCTCACAAATCTAAGATTTGTCAGCATTCATGGGACACAGGGCACAGAATAAATTAAACGGTCCGTACTTTGGTCAGGAAAGCACAGGAGAGCATAGCAACAGATATATTAAAGAACCAGCTTTCTTAAATGTAAAAAAAATATTTTGTTAAATACAGGGTGTCTCAGAAATAAGTGCAAGTATTTTAACTGGAAGTATATTTCGGTCCTAGAAACACGCCTACGAGGTTTTTTGCGAAAAAAAATTGTTGAAAATTTAAAATTTTTCTTGACATTTTCCGGAAAATCTTTAAAAACTTTTTAGTGCCACTTGTTTATTCACCTAAGATTTCTCTACGGTGTATCTAAACATTGCAGTGTTGTAACCTCCTATGTTATCCACATTCTACATAGTTCTATATTTATAAATTGACAGACAAATTTCTACACAAAAAATTAGCAATGTTAAATTTAATCTTTTATCAGTGCTCATTACTAATAATTCTAGAAAAAAAAACATTACATTTATGACGTTTACGAAAATCTTTGTTATGCTGCAAAATAACTTTATTTTGGAATAAATTTAATAAAATGATTCATCATAATACATGTTTCACTCAACAATTTTAAATACGTATTTTGTTTTTTCGCTATTTTTTTCGATGGATTTCGATAATGACATCGACAGCGCAACCGTGGGTCAAGAGTTCCGCGTGTCAACTTTGGGTATCAACGTGGTTCTTTGATTGTCAACGTAGTACTTGCGTGTCAACGTGGTTCTTTGAGACACCGCGCCGCCGTAGCGATCTTACGTCATGCGACGATATTAACCGATGTTGCCGTAGTTACAACAATTTCAAATTCAAGACATTCGAACCAATCAAATTCGTATTAAATTTTAAAAATAAAACAGAATCGTAATTCAGAATTCAATTTATCGAAAACAGTCCGACGAATAATCAATGCGTTTTTGTTTTGTTTGTTTCCTTTCATGTTTCTCTGTTTTATTTTTAAAATTTAATACGAATTTGATTGCTTCGAATGTCTTGAATTTGAAATTGTGTAACTACGGCAACGTCGCTTAATATCGTCGCATGACGCAAGCCCCCCACGGCGGCGCAGCGCCTCAAAGAACCAGTTGACACGCGGCACTCTTGGCACACGGTTGGGCTGTCGATGGCATTGTCGAAATACATCGAAAAAATAGCGAAAAAACAAAATACGTATTTAAAATTGTTCAGTGAAACATGTATTTTCTTAGATTGAAAGTAGTTCGTAAAGTGGCGATAAGAGACAATAATTCTCAACATTTATTCATTCAGAAAGGTATTCAAAGTAATGTGCGCTTTTCAAGGTGTTTTGTAAATCAGTGGTTCAAATTGTAATAAAGCGTATATGAAAAGATGTGTTAGAAATGGGGACTGTTATTTTAGCAGATATTATAATAGCATGTACAAGTAAAGCAGCACAGTGAAGTGTATTTTATTAAAGTGTGTATCAAAAAAGAGAACGTCATAATTATATCGATTTGTCATAAGTATCTTTATTTAATGTTAGGTAAGTTTTTTTATTTATTTTCTGTAATAATATCACAATCTTAAAAAAAATATCTTAAAAAAAGTATATACTTTCTTGTCCATATGGCAACACAGGGCGTCGAATTACCTGAGATCCGGACTTGATCCGGGTAATTGGACGGTAGTTGGCGAAATCTGCCGGCGGATATCAAAATGTTGCTATTATTTTTTTAAATTTTCAAAGTTAAATATTCGGTTATTTTCAATTTATTTTAAAAATGGTAAAGAGAAAATATGTTTCTTTTGACCAGATCTACCACCCCTTAAAATATTTGCACTTATTTCTGGGACACTCTGTATAGAGGGCAATTTTAAGGTGCCCGTTTTTCCTGCCGGTGATTGTATATTTCTAAAATGAAATAAATCACAAAATTGTACACCGTATTAACCAAATCCAGAAAACTAATAACTTCAAAAACAACCGCTCTAAAAACTCTATATCTCTTCTCTCTATTTCGCATGTTTCGTCCATGTTTTATTAACTCTTCTTCTTTTTTTTGGTAATTTTCCAGGCGCCCGCCCACGCTGGTTCCGCTTCTACGTGAAGATTACATGGCTGGCGGAGTCAACCTCAACCTGATTTAATTATACGGAATATTTATCACAGGAAGTGGCCGCGGCCGCTAACGCTACGCTGCATATGGGCAGTCGAGGATCGTCCGCACGGGGAAGTGGATTATCTGCAACGGCCACCGGCAGTTGGAGCCACCTACGGTCGTGCGGTTGTGTTTTTCTGTCTGGATTGATGCACGAATTTATGCGGTGGTGTTTTGTTTGCGAAATGAAACGAGAGGATGAATAAAAAACGTTTTTGATAGCAATATATACTTAGTTTGGTGAAAATGAAAGTGTAATTGTTAAAGTAAAATTGGTGGAGTTCTTATAAATTAAATTTAATATAGCGTTACGTTCTTGCTGGGTTCTTCTGGGGATTCTAATCAAAACTCTAATTCAACTAACGCAGTATATTAACACAAAAGAACAACACTAAAAAACTATTTGACACTATTTACAACTTAAAACTAATATTTCAAACTTATTCAACGATTTCCAATTATGTTGTAGTCTCCCTCACATATTTAGATACTCTCTTTGTAGTTGAGCTTATTGTTTTCTATTGTTGGCATTGATGTTCCGACTTCCAAAGTGTCGCGGTCCTCGCTTATGCAGTATTTCTGGCATTAGTACCTACCTACTCCCAACTAGTGTTGTCAGGTTCTTACAATTCTACCAGCTGTTATATATACAACCATTCGTACCATAAACTTAGGTACAACTGATATTGGAGATGGAGAATTACCCTTTATAAAACCGTCCCAGATACTGGCTTTTGTGAAAGTCCTGGGACTGGGATAACTCAAGAAATGGGGACACGATAGATCTGTAAAGTCGCAGTGATTAACCCCCCTCCCACTCATTCTACATTCTACCAGCTCAAAATACATTTTGCTGAGATTTACTGACTTTTCCAGCACCTTTTTTCACAAACTGCAAATTTTAAAAATAAAACTTTCGTAATGATATAAATTGTATTTTTAAATTTATTATAGAGAATGATATAAGTTCTGGCAACACTGCTCCCAACTCTGCCGTTATCTCTGTGCCCGTGTAAATTCATAAACAATTTCATAGACAAATTTGTAAACAATACAGATGGCTAGAAGAATTTATAACAGTGGCGATACGTTAGGTTTCAATTTTGGAAATTAAACTATTAAATAAAATTTTAAAAAAATGTGATCTATTCCTACTACCCCAAACTGACGTCTAGTTTTTATTATTTAAGAACGAACAGATTAACTTAAAATATGTACAGGCATTTATTGGTATTTTTTTGGTCTTTTTACAATAACGCTATTTTATACCATGCCTAGTACATACCAAAAATCGCTATTTCGAAAGTAACGTAGCGACGTGAGCACCAAAGCCAATAGCAACCGACCCAATCGCGACAGGCAAAACCGGAACCCTAGAAGCGCTCCAGCGACTGTTGGAACGAAGTACGTCGTCGCCGAGTTCGAGCGTCGATAGCCAGTTACAGCAAGTACCAGTTACTTCTGTTCGCGACACTGTCGACAGGCGGAACTACGGATTACGGCTCTAGGAGCGCGACCGACAACTGGAGCGAAGTAAGTCGCCGCCGAGGTCGAGCGTCGATAATCAGTTAACAGTTACTTCTGTTCGCGACAGGCGGAATTACGGCTCTAAGAGCGCGACGCTACGTACATACCAGTTACTACTGTTGGCGACCGACGAAATCGTGACGGCTGTGGCTAAACACGTCGCTATGCGGTTACTACGGTTCAAGCTATATAACTTCAAGAGCGATTATAAATAATTTATTTGCAAGTTATAAATAATTTATAATTTTGTCGTCATTATGATCGTCGTTCTTCAGTAACAGGTTCCTGATTCGTTGTGGAGCGCGACACGACGTTACAAAAAAATACCGCTCCAAAATCGCGTCACTTAAATACCGACATATCACTAGTTACTATAATAATGTGTAACGTGCTAATAGGAAGCAGTTATTAAAATAGAGTGAGGTATATTCGTTTCTGTACAGGGTGTTACATTTTCGTGTGTTTTATGGGGTTTCTCGTTTATTAGTAGAGAAAGACAAATATGCGTATTCTTTTGTTGGAAAAAATAAATCATTTTCAAGTTGTGAACCTTTAATGGCGAACCTTTAATACCTTTTAATGGCGAATAATACAACTGTCGGGTTGAATACATCAGAAATTATTTTCTACAGGCTATTTTCTCAACCTGATAATGTTACACAAAAATATCACCTCCTTATATCGCCACACAAACACTATAAACAAACATATTGAACGAAAAAACACAGTTTTCCTGCTAAAGGCACTCGGAAAATATCAAAACCAACAGACGCCGTTTTTACTCGTCCAAACATTGTTTTTCTCGTAATACTCCATACTAAGGTTAATGGATAAACAGACTCAGACTGGCTTCCTGTGTTATACGTATAAAAACGAAAAACAAGGATATTTTTCCAAGAATTTTCACGGAGAACAATGCATCACACACGCCGCGGCGGCTCATTTGAAAGTCGATAAGAGTGTAACCCTTTTTTATATAGTGAAACGGAAGATCTTCTTTGAAATGAGTTCAAGTATATCTTTGATGTTAAAAACTGCTGCGGAATTGTTTAGAAATTTAAGTTGGACCGACAGGAAGTAATGAATTAGATTGTCTTTTGCTTTATACAGGATGGCGCACCTCATTCGCCTCGGTTGATTATACGAAAACGGAAAGATGTGGAAACAAAATATTTTATGACTATATGTGGGGGGCAATGTGCACAATTTAAAATTATTTTGAAATATACAGGGTGTTTCAGAACTAAGATCCATACCAAAGTTATATTTTTTCTTATGGAACACACACACACCCGGTATTTTATTTCATTTTTGGATTCTTGGGCCAAAAAAGGCATTTGTTATAAGGGTTAAATAAGTTTAAAATCTTTAGTTTTTGAGATATTTAAAGATATTTAAATTTGCATGCTACAACAGAGTAGATTATTAACACCCTCTACATTACTTTTCAGAATTAATTCTTGTTGTCTTGGAGTTTAAAGGTAGAGAAATACCGGTTATTCCATAAGAAAAAATATAACTTTAGTATGGATCTTAGTTCTAAAACACCCTGTATATTTCAAAATAATTTTAAATTGTGCACATTGCCCCCCACATATACACATAAAATATTTTGTTTCTACATCTTTCCGTTTTCGTATAATCGAGCGAGGCGAATGAGGTGCGCCACCCTGTATGTTGAGTGCATATGGAAGTGTGTGTAATATGGAAGCGAAACCTGGGTGCCGTACCGCCGCGCCGCGGCGCCGGCACATGAACGCATTACACAGGTTGTAACAGAGACACCTTAGACAACTGTTAAATTCAAATGGTACCACCATGTCTCAAATGTATCAGTCATTGAAAATCTAGCTGAGAGAGGGCTGAAGTCATGATTACTAAATTCCGCTTAAGATGGGCTGGCCACGTATGTGAGATGCAAGAAAACCGCCTACAAAAATCTCTACTTTACGGTGCGGTGAGCTTGTAGACGGTAAGAGGAAATCGGGTGGACAACTTAAAAGGTACAAGGATATTTTCCACGAAAACTTAAGGGGGATAAGCATGCAGAATCAGTGGGAGGAAGCAGCGCACAATAGAACGCAATGGAGAAGAATTGTAAACCCAGTTAACAACGACAACCAAAAAGTAAAGAGGCAACAAAGCAATGAAATTTTTGAATGTCCGGAGTGCGGAAGAGAGATAACATCACATATCGGGCTTTTCAGTCACAGAAAACCATCTTCTGATGCATATCAAATACTCGTCAGCCAGTAATGGCAGTAAGTAAGTAGCTGAGTGTAGGGATAGAACCGTTTTTCGTCCGACTTGATCGATTAATCGTGTTGGGGACGCATCTCTACATCTTTTTATTTGGACATCACTAGTTATTAGTTATTTTTTATACAAGACGATAAAATGTTATTTTATCGTCGACCGAAAAAATTAATTCACGAGCGATGAAATCGCGACTGAATTAATTTCGGGAGACGATAATACAATTTTATCGTCATGTATAAAATGATATTTTTTTCCATAGCGAGTTACGTTTTAAAAAATATTCAGAAATTATTATTTCAAGGAATTTATTACGAGTAGAAAAAATATTGTGCTGGGTTGGAGTTGGTTTCTATGTAATTTGACAAATAAATAAAGCTGTCTTTTTAGTTGTCAGTTTTGAGTCAATATTTTTTATTAATGATTTTATTTCTCTTTCGAGTCGATTTCTGATTGAATTGGACTCAGAAATGGCTCAAAACGAAATAAGTAAATTACCAACAGATATTCAGGCTGAGGCGACAAACGCCATATCCAAACTACTTCCATTTAAACCCCGAATAACTTATCAAAAGGAATACAAACATTTTCAAAAATGGAAGAAATTAAAAAACGGACGAGAAGAAATAAAGTTTTTAACCTATCTTCGCTGTTAAAGTATCATTTAATCTACCCTTGCGGTTAAAGTACCATTTTATCTACTATTTTTGATAGATATAAGGCAATTTTAACAGTTGCTATGTTGTCGGAAGGTCTCCGAGCAAAGTGACCAAAGTGCTCGAGGATGCGTTTCAGACAGATAGCTAACAGTCGAGTGCTAATGTTAAAAGCTCAATTATTATTTGAAAGATTAGTTCTTCCAGCTGTTCAAGGTATCCTCAGCATACGTCTGTAGAACGACCACATTTGAAAACTGTCTATCATGCACCTTTCCAGTGATTTGATGATCTAGGATTCAGCTCCATAAAGAAATGTCGAGAAGACAATTATTGTAAAAAAATATCACAGTATCAGACTTTTTAGAATTTTCAATCGTTGATCTTTTTGCTATATAAGAACTCCACCAAAAACTGTAGTAAGAAATAACTCATATGATCGAAATTACTGCATATTTTTTTATTATATACCTTTCATCTATCATCAAATAAATGTAATTAGATATGGTTCTGTAAATCTTAAAAGGGCATATACAGGATGGTCCAAATTGTATTCGGGAAACTTCGGCAGTATATTCTGCAGATAAAAATAAGTAAAAAAGTTCGTATCAATGTATGTCCTAAAATATTTTCTTTCGGAGATACAAGCTGTACAAGTTTCATTTTTATTTCGATTTTTTCCAAATAATTTCATAACTAAAGCCGATATTAGGAAGAAAATTTGAAATTTGATTTCGACGTCAATATGACTCCTACTTGTAGAGGGTGCCACATAAAGAAAGAGAAAAATCTAATTAAATATAAAACTTCTACACACACCCTGTACCTCCGAAACGAAGCATTCTAGGACATTAAGTTATACGAACTTTTTTACTTATTTTCATCTGAAGTATATACTGCCGAAGTTTCCCAAATACAATTCGGACCACAATATATACAGGGTGTCCAACTTAAGATGGATACAAGCCAATATCTTGATTGTTTGTTGAGCGACCTTTTTCATTTTTGGCAGGAGGCTGTATGGCTATAAGACGTACATTTTGCCCAGGATAAGAAATGCGATACCTCATAGACGTACGTTTTAATGGGGTTTGATATTTTTCGAGTCAAGAGTAAACTACCCTTAGGACAGTATTTATTTCAAATCTGATAAATTATATTTAATCCTCCTTATCTAAGATAGTTAAGTTCTAATTTAAATATTGATACAGGGTGTGTCATTAAAATAAGACATTTTTATTTTTATTATTTTTTTAAGTACTTACAACGCCACTGGTTTATTATCAATAACCAATTATATCCAATTATCAATTAATAATCGATTTAAGTTTGGTCGAAGATGTTCACTTTTAGTTTGATGTAGTTTTATAAATCTTTGTTTAAAGCATATTTTTCAAAGTTAATAGTGATTGTTTTAAATAACTATTTGGATTTTTTTAAATATTCCTCAATAAAACGAATAAAATCATATTTCAGATTTATTTGAAAACTGGATTTATAAATTATTTTGTAACTCATTTTATTCATTTGTATTAGCAAACTTAAAAAACAATTTTTTAAAGTGAACAAAATAAATTGAAAATATTTAGTTTCTTTGTATCGTATCTTAATTATTATGGAAGCTATCTGAAAACTTAAATCGATTATTAATTGATAATTGGTTATTGATAATAAACCAGTTGTTTATCCAGTGGCGTCGTAAGTACTTAAAAAAATAATAAAAATAAAAATGTCTTATTTTAATAACACACCCTGTAACAATATTTATCAAAATTAGAACTTAAGTATCTTGGGTAAGGAAGATTCAATATAAATTATCAGATCTGAAATAAATACTGTCCTAAGGGTAGTTTACTCTTGACTCGAAAAATATCAAACCCCATTAAAACGTACGTCTATGAGGTATCGCATTTCTTACCCTGGGCAAAATGTAGGTCTTATAGCCATACAGCCTCCTGCCAAAAATGAAAAAGATCGCTCAACAAACAACAAAGATAATGGCTTGTATCCATCTTAAGTGGGACACCCTGTATGTATAAATGTATGGCATTATTATTACGATGAAAAAATCTAAAACCAAACTTTAAAGGTAGGTAGTTAAAAATAATAAATAAAAAGGAATATAAATGTCTACTATTGTTTACTATAAAAAATTGTCTTAAAATGTAATAAATGTTAAAAAGCAAGTAAAAACCGCTTTGTGTAAAATATAATGGGCCTAGTAGGAGCTAAAATGTAAAAATGTTGCTCAAAATCGATGTATTTCTAAGTTAAATTAGCGCAAATGAAAAGAAAACTGTAAATTTAAATATAAATAAAAGAAACTATATTTAAGTTATCTGCACCAAAAGAAAATTAATACAAAAAAAAAGTATAAATGAAGTTAAACTTTATAAGATAGTATAACTTGTTTCAAAGAAAAATCATTCAATTATCAACATTATCAATTATATACGGACCAATATATATTTAGAGTAATGCGCCAGAAATATTAAGGATTATTGTATATTTAGAATGTAAAGATTTAAGTGATTTTTCTTACTCTCTTCTGTAATTTACAACGAAAATAAGATAAGTTTAGAATTAAGACGAATATTTTATGAATCGAATACTATAGTTCAGTAATATTATGGCAATCAAATTGCGATATATCCGACAAAATTCATAAAGTTTTCAAAATTGGTGGAAATAATCAGGATATTATATGTATTAATAAACTGAAAAGTTCCCACCCCTAAATCATAGTATAAGGAAACTAGTAGTTTTACTCCTTGTCAAATCCTTTGTTCTTTTTCTGCCACTTTATATGACCTTGTTCTCGCCTCCGTAGCCGACGACGTAGCTGTATAGTCGTGGTCTATTAACTAGGCAAAGTATAGACGTGGCACTCGCCATAGTTTCACAGATATGTATTTAGGAAAATATGAGTTCACAATAAAATGAAATAAAAAAAATGATCATTGAGTGAACTCGCTTGAAAACAGAATATTTTCACATTTCGTGTAGGTAACAATTCTTCTGTATCTGAAAATCTTCTGATGGGAAGAAATGCGGAAAAAATATATAATGACATATTTTTATATTATTATCTATTTCAGAGATTTTCTACGACTTTTTTTTAATTTAAAGCAAGTTTAATTTTCTGTAGATAACTGGATTCGGCATAAAATTATGCTATAGTACACTGTCTTTATTTAAAGCACACTGCGGTGTTGCCATTCTATTTCTTATTTACTAAAACTTTGGTTAAAAACATTATATACGAAAAGTGGTAAAAAACTAGAGTGAATATAACTTTATTAATACTTTGCTATGTTTTCTTAAACATGAAGGATATCGGAATAAATTCGTGTAGAAAAATTTACTTTATCGTATGCAGGATATTTTCATGGCGTCACCAAAATCGTAATATTTAAAAAATGTTGTATCTCATTTTTTTTTTAAATGCAACACCTTGTATATTATTTTTCTTTTAGATGTAGAATTAAAAGGTGAACATTTTTTGACAAGACAAGATAGACAAAGATCATATTAGGTGGCTTTGAAAAAAATTTACTGTTGAAAGAGCCATATGTAATATAATACTGCGAATATCTGCGGCAGCGGTAAAAAATTAGAAACACTTTAAATTAATAAAAAATGTTCACTTTTTAATTCTGCATCTGACAGAAAAATAATATACAGAATGTCGCATTTAAAAAAATTGAGATATACCATTTTATTGCGATTTTGGTGACGCCATAAAAAATACCCAATATAGAATAATGTATATAGAATGATGTAAAATAATAAAAAAAATCAAACTAACTTTACTTTAACTTTTTTTGTGACACCCTGTATATAACAAAATATTTTAGGATACACCCCTTTATAAATCTTGAAACATATGAATAAAACTTTTTTCACATCTTCGACAACGACGACGATATTGAACTTCCTCGCACTAATGGGCCACCCTGTATATTTACGGTGGTTTAAAGCTAGGTGTGGCACTTTTCTTCCCTCAAATATAAACTCAATATTTTGTCTATAATATTTTGAATATTGTTATATCACGACCACTTATAATAAAAAACAAATAAAAAAAACATAAAAAATACAGTCCACTAAATTTATTAGCGATTTTATAAAATTCTTTCAATTAAAAAATATGAATAATTTGCGGAGACTTTAGATGTACAAAATATTTACTCTAAAATTGTTTCAAAAACCAATTTATATAAATTATCTCGTAAATTATTATTGGAATGAAAATTTTATGGAAAATCCCCTGACCAAAAAATATTTTCATGCGCATATTTGAGACAACCTGTATATCTAAAAAACTATTTTTAAAATCTGCCCACATGCTAAAAAAAATAATAACATTTAATTAATTACATAATATCTCAGCTTCTAAAATAAACAAATATAATTCAATGTTAATTGATAATTACTATCAGCTTGCCGATTTACATCCGATGGAAATCTAAAAAGACTCAAAGAACAATTTTTTAATTATTTCCACAATTAATAGCAGCGCACAGTAAGGCACTCGTTTTTTGTCAATCCGTCCCTGTGCTCGGACGCAACGCTCGATGCATGTCGATGCATGGAGTGTGAGAGAAGAACGTATTTTAAAATTCTAAGTATAATTTGTGGTTACTGCTTTTTGTTAGCGTTAAACATTAAACTTTAAATTAGATTGAACTGCAGATAGTGCTAGTCATAACCAACCCTTATATTTGCGCCCTATTTGCCACTTGATTATTAACTTTAGAAAAAGAGTGTAATTATCTTTTTGATAGAGAATTTTATGAAGAACAATTTTCTATATAGGTATTTTTGTCGAGAATTGCATCGTTGCCGAGATTATCTAAAAAAACTCAAAATGGTGGTAGAAACGATGTTCTGCGGGATGACGCACACTCTTTAGGGGTGGGAACTTTTTGGTTTAATCCTTATGCTATCCCCAACATACCTACCAATTTTCAAAACTTTCTGAATTTTGTCGGGTTTAAATCGTAATATTACTGGATTACTACGCAAAAAACAAATATAATTACCAATTGGAAAATTAATTTGAAGATTAAAATTGGGAGCTACTTATTAGCCCGTCATTCATATCAATATTTTTCTGCTCTATTTGTATTAAAATATGTTTGTTTAAAACTTTTTCATTTTATGAGATAAAAAACAAAGTTTGGTGTGTTAGTATAGAGGGTGGCACAGCTCATTCCCCTCGGCTGATTATACGAAAACGAAAAGATGTAGAAACAATTTTTTTTACGGGAATATGTACAGAGGCAATGTGCATAATTTGAAATTATTTTCTAATGTACAGGGTGTGTTAGAACTAAGATCAATACCAAAGTTATATTTTTTCTTATGGAATACCCGGTATTTTATTTCATTTATGGATTATTGCGCATAAAATAGGACATTTATTATAAGGATTTAATATGTTTAAATGCTTTGGTTTTTGAGATATTTAAAGATATTTAAATATGCGTGCTATAATAAAAAAATTTGTCAACACCATGTACATTAATTTTCAGAGCTAATTCTTGTGCTGACTATGAAGCCAGATAAATAAACATTACATAAAAAAATACTGCTTCCTTAAATGTATACAGGGGTATCAAAAATTGCTGGTCTCTTAATTATTTATTTTACACAAAAACTTCGTTATTTTAAATGTACACAACCAAACTTATATGGAATCACCTATTATTTCCCATAATTTTTGAAATGTATGAAAATTTTCTGTTTATGAATAAAACTCAGTCCTTACCAATGACCTTTAATGAAAAATAATCCATATAGCAATAAAAGAAATAATCAGTTCCCAAAATAAACAAAATGGTATTTTTTTGGTTTCTGAAACGAAATTAAGATTTAAATTTTTAATGGCCAAAAAGCTTAAACAAAAAGAAAATTGGTAAGTTTAATATTCTTTGTTGCCACCTCTAGCCCTTATGCAAGCTTCTATCCGCGCTGGCATGTTTCTTGTTAAATTATCCACGTTGTCTTGGGGTATGTTTTCCCATTATGCTAATGCTGCGTCAATAAGCTGTGCGAGATTTCCTGGATTGTTTCGACGAGCCCTAACCCTTCTTTTGAGCTAGTCCCACAAGTGTTCGATAGGGTTTAGATCTGGTAAATAGGCAGGCCAGTCCAAAACTATGACGCCTTCCATTTCAATACGTTCTCTAGTCACTCTGCTGGTATGGGGAGGTGCACTATCGCGCATGAAATTAAAATTATCCCCAATTGCAGCTCTCCACAGACTAACGATTGGTTCTAGCACCAAATCAACATATCTCCGACCCGTGTATTTTTTTTAAATAAGTCTATGTCTATGTATTTTTTTTTAAATAAGTCGACGCAGATTTAAATGCTCTTTTAAACTATACTGGGGTTTCCTATACCTATCTGGCCCAGATTTTGAATTAAAAACGACTTTTCAATTAAATGGCGATGGTGTCGATGGTGTCGCCATGGCGATTTGCTAGCGACAGTTAGTAGCTATTTCCAAAATCGACAATAGTTTATAAACTTTATTTAAATTTATAATAGTTCACTTTTATTTAATTTACCTACAGTAGTACCTACCAAGTAAGTATTTATTATTTTACCAAGAAAAAATAACGAAGTAGTTTTTTGATTTATATTACGATGACTTGTATATTGAATTTTCTATAAAAGAACTAATTAAGGCAAATTCATTTTCTTCACTTCCAACGACAGGTTTCTGCTTAATAGATTTTTCATATATCACAATCAGCTCTGCGAAATAGGAAAAGTAATTTTTCAAAGGAACGCTTGTCAAAACAATTCCTATTTGGATATCTTTGAGCATAAACCCCTCAGGCCAACCCTCCAAGTCATTGTTCTCGCAAAATAAAATCACTAGTAACTAATTAAATTACTTCCGCCAGCAAATACCGCTTCATTTTTCTTGATAAAATAATAAATACATAGCAATTAATCCTATTGTAGGTAAATTAAACAAAAATAACCTGTTATATAAATTTAAATAAAGTCCATAAACTAATGTCGATTTTGAAAATAGATACTGTCACTAGAAAATTGCCATGGCGACACCAGCCATCTTGATTACAATTTTATTGAAAAATCGTTTTTTATTCAAAATCTGAGCCAGATAGGTATAGGAAACCCTAATATAGTTTGAAAGAGCATTTAACTCTGCTTCGACTTATTTAAAAAAATACATAGTGTTGCATTTAAAATAACGAAGTTTTTATGTAAAATAAATATTTAAAAAAGATCAGCAATTTTTGATACGCCTGTATACATTTAAGGAAGCAATAATTTTTTTTAGTAATATTTATTTCTCTGGCTTGAAAGTCAGCACGAGACTTAATTCTGAAAAGTAATGTACAAGGTATTGACAAATTTTTTTATTACAGCCTGCATATTTAAATATCTTTAAATATCTCAAAAACCAAAGCTTTTAAACATATTAAACTCTTATAATAATTTATTTTATGTCCAAGAATTGAAAAATGAAATAAAATACCCGGTGTTGCATAAGAAAAAATATAACTTTGGTATGGATCTTAGTTCTGATACACCCTGTACATTTCAAAACAATTTTAAATTATGCACATTGCCTTCCCACATAAGCCCATAAAATATTTTGTTTCTACATCTTTCTGTTTTCGTATAATCAACCGAGACGAATGAGGTGCGCCACCCTGTATAATAATGATAATAATTGACTAAATTGATTAAATTACTATCGGCCACTTCCTGTTTCACCAGAAATGACTGCAACTTAACCTGCAAGTAAAGTTTAGAACTTTATTTAAAAAGTGTAGATCCTACCACGCTGAATTATGATTGTCTAAATAGGTTGACATTATATCTATAATGTTTTGTATTATCTTTTGTTTGTTTGTTTGTGTACCTTGTTTTTTTACTTTGTTTGTTAGTTTACCTTTGTCTACAAATTGAAAAATGTTTTGACAAGGCATTTATTTATTTATTTATTATTTATTTATATATTACAAAATCTTGTAATATTTAAAAATTATGTACAATTTTCTAATAGGTAGCTTTCAAATAAAGTCTAAAACAAAGTATTCAAGATGTCACAAAAATTTCGTCTTAGATTTTAGCTGTTAAGATTATAAATATAGTTTATTAGAAATATTATATTATAAGGCAAAAATATTAAAGCTAATTCTCGTCATAAATACTCATCCATTGTAAATTAATTTGCTTAAGTAAGATAAATACACTCAGATACAAAAAAAACGCAACGGAGAATTTTTTCAAGTTTAAAATGTTATACTTTTTTAATTTTAGTCCCATATTCATGATTTTTTTTTCATCATTCAATTCATAGACTTAGTTTTTTTTAAACTTCGATCAGAACTGTGTTTCCATGTTTTCTTTTTTGACTCATAGCAACACATGCCTTGGTTAATTTTTAAGAGCCAAATGAACTTGCCACCAACAATTTGCAATTTTTTCAACTATCATTTCTTTATGATGTTATTTCTTAATATCACGAAGTGACTTAGGTGACTATTGTCGTAATGTCATATCGACACTAATTAGAATTCTATATTAATATTTAAAAAAGCGTTAAAAAGTGACGGTACAGCCTTGGTTTTAATAAATATTAGTAACACTGACAGAACTAAGGATATTAAAAAAATAACTGTCTAACTAAGTCTACAAACAAATAAAAAACTTGTAATAACACTCTTATACTTTGCATTGCTTCCCCGGCAAACCAAACCAAGCGAACATTCATAATTTTCGCCATTTTCAACAAGATCAATGACTTTTGCCCATTCTTCGACACTAAGAACCATATTCAATCGTACACAACAATAATCACTAAAGCCACCTCGTCATTATGAAGAATAACATCAAAAAGTAAGGGTAATTGAAAAAATTTCAAAATGTTTGTTGCAAGTTCATTTTGCTCTTAAAAATTAATCAAGGCATGTGTTGTCATGAGTCAAAAAACAAAATATTAAGGAGACATGGTTTTGACCGAAAAACAATGTTTTAGGAAAGTTTGCTCACGAGATTATCGCACAGGGTGTTTTAAAGATAGGGTAAAAATAACTCTTCGATTAACCCTGTATAATAAGTCCAATACTAAAGCTTATAATAAACTGAGTTTACGAATTAAAGTTTATATATTTATATACAGTTTGCGAAAAAATCACGGAAATAGAGCTAAAAATAAAAAAAATAAAACATTTTATACTAGACCAAGAAATTTTCCGTTGCGTTTTTTTGCATCTAAGTGTATATTAAAAACAGTAAACTACTGTTAGAAAAATAAGTAGAAAGAATAAAACTATTTCCCCTTTTTAATGAATAAATCTCTTTAAGTTTCTTTTAAATAAAGTGTAAGTGTAAAAATAGGAATTTTAGATGACTTTTTCTGTGACAAGAAATCGTTATAACTAAAGGAATTAAACTTCTTATCCTCTTTTAAGTAATAAATAATATATTCCCATTTTCTTTTAAATAATGGTGTAAAATAGGAATTTTAGATGTTTTTTTTTCTGTGGTAAGAAATCGTTATAATGATACATTTTTAATGTTAAATAAATATATTTAAAAAAAATTTTGAACGACTTTTTTTATTTTACCTCTAATACAGAGTGAGTCTTAAAAAAGTGCAAATATTTTCAGAGACAGTAGATCTCGATAAAAGAAGCACTTACTTTCCTAAAGTCCTAAATAACCGAGTAATTCAAGTTTCATTCTTAAAAAATTTTAAGAGCCACCGGATTTTTTCTGTATAGTTCATATCACGTGATTAACCGGCACAGTGTTGCCCACTTTTACATATTTTCTTGTAATCAAAATATTTCAGGAAACAAAAATAAATTAATTATAAATATATAAACAATTATTATTTACATCAACAAAACTCACCTTCTTAGTCGCACATAAAGGACATAAAGGGCCATTACTACCGCTTTCCGGTTCAAAATATTCTAATAGAGTTACTATTAGTTTTTTTACCGCTATTAAGCTATCTTGTACACTTCGCACTAAAAGAGGTGCTAAAAAGAACAATGTTCGACTGCAAGGTCAGCTAGTAAATATTTTTAAGCTTAAAGTATCACAACACAATTCATTTAAACCAAAAAAATCGTAATAGAAAACTGAAGTGTCAAAACGAATGACAATGTTAGAAAATAAATAAATGTGGTAACTTGATATTTTTACAGCAGCTACCACCTGAATTCCCAGCCCGGGGCCGAACATGTCTGTGGTTGGCAACAATGACAACAAAAGAAACAAACAACGCTTTATTCTGCAAAAAGCCAAAACAGCTTCATCGACAAAGCAATCACAAAACAAACAAAAGCACAAAAAAAGATATATACACACAACAAAAAATACACAATACAAATCATACAATTCAAAAAAATTTAAGTCATTATAATTACAAAAAGTACATATGGACAATACAATTGCAGAATAGTAAGCAGTAAATAGATATAATTTCAAGAGTTATAAAATTTTAAATTTTTTAAATACTTGACCTTTGACCAGTGTGTGAGATGATCAAAATTTTAAATCTCCTCCAGTAAGTATGATTTCAGAGTTTTGCGAAATGCGGGAAAGAATGAAACCGACTTGATATTCAAAGGCAGATGATTGTATAGTTTTTTGGCATTGTACAGTATTGAGCCTTTAACTAGTTCTGAGCTCGGGGTTGGCAGATAAAGATCGTGCTCCGCATTCCTAAGTGGATAGTTATGGGATGGCCTTTCGGGAATAGCAGATATGTGCTTGCGGATTAAGCAAACGAATTCAAAAATGAATAAAGAAGGAAGAGTCAGTATTTTGAAATTTTTAAAGAAATTCTGGCAGTGAGTTCTACTGTTCAGTCCCAATAAATATCGAACTGCTCTCTTTTGAAGTCTGAAAATACGATCAAATTTTGTTGCGCAGCAAGTACCCCTGAATGGAAGGGCATAACGAAGATGTGACTCAAAAAGGGCATAATAGGCTATTCTAGAGGTTGATAAGTTAAGCTAAGAATTTAAAAATCGCGCCCCCGATTATGTAGCTAAAAATTGGTATCAGATATATTTGCATACCCTTTAGTCTCGTAACTATAGAGTAAAGCCGTAACCATAGTAATAATCAGGGATTAAGATATTATACTGTAGGAAATTTTGTGGTGAACAGGCAATTTTTGCACATATACACATTGTTAACTGGATAGTTACTTATTGGGGAAAAGAATGGGCATCACTGCCTATTGAGAACGCATGCACTTATAAGGTTTTCTGCCGACTCGCCCTTTGGCGTCGTCTATCGACGAGCAGGCCGAGGTTGCCATATTTCAACCATAAAGCGCTTGCCGCGAGTAATAAACAAATTAACAACCTGTATATGTTACGGTTAAGGTCCGATGTAAGCTATAGTTCAATGTCGACATTACCCGGTCAATCTCGAGAACAACACACAACAAAACAACCAAAAACATAACCAAACCCAAACATTAACCTGTTAATGTCGACATTAACCGGACACCGGACTTTAACCGTAACATATACACAATACAATACAATTCACGATATTCCACATTTTTTTTACGAATTTTTTCAACTATCATTTCTTTGTGATGTTGTTTTTTAATATCACGAAGTGACTTAGGTGACTATTGTCGTAATGTTATATCGACACTAATTAGAAATCTATATTAAAATTTAAAAAAGCGTTAAAAAGTAACGATACAGCCTTGGTTTTAATAAATCTTAGTAACACTGACAGAACTAAGGATATTAAAAAAATAACTGTAATAACTAAGTCTACAAACAAATAAAAACCTTGTAAAAAACACTCTTATACTTTGCATTGCTTCCCCAGCTGTTATAACTGTCTGTAACTGTTGCCACATATACACAATACAATACAATGCACGATATTCCACATTTTTTTACGAAAAAAACCTCATAGACGTGTTACTAGGGTCAAAAAAAACACCCCTAAAAATATAAGACTCACCCTGTATAAATCAACAACCCCATAAAGGTTTACATTAAATTGAAACTCGAATTATATTAAAATCATTGAAAATATAAGTACATAATTAACACCGTGAGGACTATGCTACAGCTCGAAGACTGTGGCCAGTGATAGATAGCAAAAATACTAACCTATTAGAGCACAAAAAGAACCTAGTACGCATAATTGTAGGTGTCATCACTGGAAGCTGTCCCACGGGGGCAAACCTCGTGAGATGGAACATTTCCAACGACGACTACTGCAGAGAATGCGGAGAGAAAGAAGAAACCATAGAGCACCTGCCGTGTCACTGTCCGGCACTGGAATACCGACGTTTTAAAATTTAAGGCAAGGTTTTTTGGAGGGACTAGAGTAAGCAGCGGAAGCCAACATCAGCGACATCGGGAACTTTGCAAAGAACTGGAAGTGCTTTAACGCAAAAAAAAGATGAGAGGAAGGTTTGGTACAATAATACATAATTAAAAACACAAAAAAAAGAAAACATATATTTATAAATCTTAAAAAGCATTACAAACTAATCATTCTTCTTCTCACTGGACACTACAGGCTTTGGTATACTGCTACACGCTACACACCAGAAACCCAACCAATTAGAAATAAAGATTGAGGTTACTACGGTGTATAACCAGTTGCATGTAAATGATCATAAGGCTGTCTAATTAATAGTCTGCACTTAAACGAAATTCTTAAGTTTTATTACATCAGCTATAGATAACCCATGCACTGGTGTAACACCCTGTAGACTGTAGACCTTGTTCGAGACACCATTTATTTGAATAAAGTTCTTAAAACAGCCCGCAAATCAAAATTAACAAATGTATGTAAAACATGTAGATCATACCATGATAAATTATGATCGTCATACAAGTAAAACGAAATAAGTTGACATACAGGGTGAATTTTAAATAAGCGCAAATATTTTCAGGGCTGGTGATCATATATTACCCTCTACCGTTTTATAAATAAGTCCTAAATAACAGAGTAATTCAAGTTCGAAAAGTTTTAAAGAAATGTATTTTTAAAAAATTTTGAGAGCCACGGGATTTGTTCTGTATTGGCATCCCTTTCAGTGCCGTAACCATGGTAAATATTTGCACTTATTCAAGACTCACCCTGTATTACAAAATCTTGTAATATTTGAATATTTGTGATGTATATTATGATGTATAATTTTCTAAAAGGTAGCTTCGAAGTAAAACTTAAAACAAATTATTCGAGATGTCACAAAAATTCGTCTTAGATTTTATATAGTTTATTAGAATTATTATATAAGGCAAAAACATTAAAGCTAATTCTCGTCATAAATACTCATCTATTGTAAATTAACTTGCTAAAGTAAGATAAACATATATAGCAAAGAAAAATAATTAGAAAGAATAAAACTTTTTCCCGTTTTTAATGAACGTTCTTTTAAATAAAGTATAAGTGTCAAAATAGGAATTTTAGATAACTTTTTCTGTGATAAGGAATTGTTATCACTAACGGAAATAAACTTGTTATCCTCTTTTAAGAGCCGGTTCTAGAAAGCAAGTATACAGGGTGTTTCAAAAAACATGTGACATCTCTCGTGGGGAGATTCCTCACGTAAAAATAAGATTTATTTTTCATATCAACATGGGTTCGATTCTGCTTTGTTTCGTAACTACATGGTATTAAAGTCTTAATAATCTTTCGATTTATTATAATTTTCTTCCAAGTACATTTAGTGATTTGAATGAAATTTTGAAGTAAAAGTTACTATATGTGCTACATATTTTAATGCTAAAAAAGTGTCGACATATTTATCAGTGACGTGCATATGGGCTATCAGTGGAATATTTTTCAAAAAAAACATGTGCGCCACTGAATTCGTCATTGCGTCAACATCAGCGACATCGGGAACTTTGCACTTTGTTTGGTACAATAATACATAATAAAAAACACAAAATATAAAGAAAGAAAACATATATTTATAAATCTTAAAAAGTATTACAAACTAATCATTCTTCTTCTCACTGGACACTACAGGCTTTGGTATACTGCTACACGCTACACACCAGAAACACAACCAATTAGAAATAAAGATTGAGGTTACTACGGTGTATAACCAGTTGCCATAAATCATAGAATCTGTAATACTGTATAGAATCGATTGCTCGGTAGCATCGACGGCTCTGAACAGCACCTCTTTTGCATCCTCCTGCTTGAACATCAATTTAGTGTTAACGAGAACGACGATAAAAAGAATAGTTGCCGGATGGACAATTAACCAAAATAATTTTTGGATAGCACTGTAATACCTGCAATTAATTACATCATTAGTTAATCAGAATTAATTTTTTAAAGTCTCCTATAAAGCTATAGTGTATACCTTTGAATAAAAAGACTAAGGAAGGAGTATATCAAAAATCTTAGATCCACCGCGATGGGACTCAAATATGGCCGACTTAAATTCCGGTTTATTAGTGCCGTTGTAATTTTATTTAAAAAGTGTAAAACTATGACGTGGGGTAGACTCAATAATTTGTTGTTTCATTTGACGTTGTGAATAAATTTTGGTAGTTAATTAAAATTGTTATAAAAATATATAATTTTAATAAAAATAGATAAGTTATAATATTGTTTTATTTAATCTTTGACAAGTAGTAAATAAAAGCAAAAATGCAAGAAAAAATATATAATTAGTTAATTTAAGTGAATTTCATAAATGATCGGTTTACTACACGTATGTATATTATACAGACCGGACCACCGTAGTAGTAACATAGGCAGAACCGGACGAATTAGCGTATACCCGTCCGCCGGATAAAAAGCAGGCGAAAAAATGCGATAAAATAAAAATAGGTAGATATGTGATAAGCATGTTTCAGAATTTGTATTTATTCGTGTTTTAATAGCCAAAACGAATACATAAATTCTCGCGACAGCTCTCGTGTAAAATTTATTTTTTAAGTAAAATAATGGATGTTTACGAAGTTCGTGAGAAAATTCAATTGTAAAATGGTATTACCAAAATAGATATATACAAACAATTTTTCCACAAACTTTTGTAAACAGGCCAATTCCATCTTTACCTACTATATCAAGAGTTATTATTAATTTTGAAACACAAGGGTGCGTGTCCCCACAAAAACACAAAAAGCCTGATTGTGTTGATTAATGAAGAACAGGAGATCCGCGATAGCACAAATGAACACTTGCTTTAAGTGTTCATTTGTGCTATCGCGGATCAAAATCCCCCATTTTCAAATAATCAAGTTGCTGAGGTAAAATACAAAGTGTATGGTCATAATAGGGCTAATAATCTGGATGAGCTTCAAGTAAAAATACGAGAGGCTTTCCAAACTATTAGCCCTAATATGTTAGCCAATGTCAGACGGGGATTTTACGACCGCCTAGACTTCTGTCTAGCACAAGAAGGTGGTCTTTTTGAACACTTGTTATAACTTTTTTTTACTTGAGTAATATTTTATTTTTTTTAATTTTATTGATGTATTTTTTAATTTTGGAAATGAGTTTTGGGTTTAGAGAATTTATTTATTTTTAGTTTTGGCTTGTAAACACACTCAAATAATAAATATTTAAGTATTTTTATTTTAAATGTTTCCTTAAGTAAAGGTAAACACTTAAAATGAAAATAATAAATACTCGGCACTCCTCGTGTCGTATTCCTAGTCTGTCACGACCGACCCGTCCAAGTACAACTTCAACTGCCTACTGCCTGACAAGCCGACTAGCCGGCAGTGAATCTCGAGTACGAACGCAGTCAGGTAAACGCAAATTCGTCCGGCAACTTGCTATGTTACTAGTAGCCTGGTCTTCTCTGTACTGTTACTGTACACTAGCGAAAAGTTATTCCATTATTTCACTCTTTTTTTGACCGAGATTAGTGTCACAATAGTGTCATTGTTACAGTCGCAATAGTGTTACTGTTAATTTAAGTTCTGCCACAATTTCCTTCTTGATTTACTACCTTTATACAATTATCAGTAGTAGAATAACTAATAAATAACATAAAATAAGCTCAGTAAAGACTGACAAATCCACAAAATTTCAAATCAAATTTAAATGTGTCAAATGAATCGTCAAACAGAATTGTCAAGGAGTCCTTTTTCCGCCCACCATGCATGAATACATGGATAGCATTATGCTCCTTCCTTAATCTTCTTATTCAAAGGTTTATACCAATTAAACTTTTTGTCACGTGATTAAGCTGAACCGGCACAGCGTTGCCCACTTTTACATATTTTCTTTTAATCAAAATATTTCAAAAAACAAAAATAAATTAATTATAAATATATAAACAGTTATTATTTAATTATAAATATATAAACAGTTATTATTTACATCAACAAAACACATCTCCTTAACAGCACTTAAAGGACATAGAGGGCCATTACTGCTGCTTTTTCGTTTAAAATATTCTAATAAACTTGCGATGAATTTTTTACGGCTATCTTATACACTTCGGACTAAAAGAGGTTCTAAAAAGAACAATGCTCGCCAGCAAGGTCTGCTAGTAAAAATTTTTAAGCTTAAAGTATCACAACACTATACAGGGTGTTTCAAAACAAATGCGAAAAACTTCAGGGGGTTATTCCTTATTCAAAATAAAGGGTAGTTTGCAGTTTAAACGTTGGGTCAAAAGTCAACCATTAGGGAGATATCGCGGTACAAAGATGACGGAAAAATAATGTTTTTATTTTTATCTTGAAAACGAAAAGAGATAGACTAATGAAATTTTATGGAACCATTACTGTTATGAAAACACACTTTCTGGTAATTTTTTCATTTTTTTAAAATGAGTGGAAGGGGTTGAAATAAACTGCCCCTATCATTCTTGTTAACGAAATTTAAAGAAAAATCTTCTGAAACACATGCAAAAAAATTAATTTGGATAGTTTAGTTTGTTTAGAAACTTTTTTATCTCTTGTATTTTTTTGATAAAACTCACCAATTTGAAATTAAAAAATAAAATGTAAAGCATTACATGTCAGGACAAAAAACATTTTTAGATTAAGAATCTAGTGATAATAACGATAATAATAATCATCTAGATAATAACGTATTGCAGTAGAGTAATGTCAAATAAAATAATATTAGGAACATCCTAAAAAGTAACAGCGGCCGACAAGATTTTTTCCTAAAAAAATTACAGCAGCCCACTAGATTCTTGATCAGAAAATGTTTTTTGTCCTGACATGTAATGCTTTACATTTTATTTTTTAATTTCAAATCGGTGAGTTTTATCATAAAAATACAAGAGATAAAAAAGTTTCTAAACAAACTAAACTATCCAAATTATTTTTTTTGCATGTGTTTGATAAGATTTTTCTTTAAATTTCGTTAACAAGAATGATAGGGGTAGTTTATTTCAACCCCTTCCACTCATTTTAAAAAAGTGAAAAATTTACCAGAAAGTGTGTTTTCATAACAGTAATGCTTCCATAAAATTTCATTAGTCTATCTCTTTCCGTTTTCAAGATAAAAAATAAAAACATTATTTTTCCACCATCTTTGTACCGCGATATCTCCCTAATGGTTGACTTTTGACCCAACGTATATGAAGCAAACTACCCTTTATTTTGAACAAGGGATCACCCCCTGAAGTTTTTCGCATTTGTTTTGAAACACCCTGTATATTTAAACCAAAAACTCGTAATACAAAACTAATGACAATGTGTCAAAACGAATGACAATGTCAGGAAATAAATAAATAAATGTGGCAACATGACATTTTTTACAGCAGAACTACCACCTGAATCCCTAGTGGGAAATTTAAATTCCAGTTAGTCAAACCGGCGCTGAATATGTCCATGGTTGCCAACAATGAATTTATAAATCGCACCCTCGAGTACGTAACTAAAAGTTTAATTGGGGGGTATCAAGAATATAAAAATCAATCAGTAACATAAAAAAATTTAAATTAACATTAAAAAATAGGTACTTCAATTGAATTTTGGCTGTCTTGACGGTAATCATTTTGCTGAATAAACTAGCAGGTCATCATGATTTAAATAAAAAACGATGTACTTAAACAGCCGTTAAACGGTAGCCCACTAAAATGCCGTTAATAGGTATTGTGACGTCGTTCATGTCGGCGGAAAGTAATGCCTAGCTATAAGCATTTTGCAAGAGCACCTGTGGCTCCGTGGCTGAGGCTATCGCTTCGTGAGCGAATGGCCCGTGGTTCAAATCTCACGCCGACCATGACTTTTTTATATTTTTTTTTACTTATAGCGTGATCTTATTGCATTGGTTTCACTTTTTTTGGTTGGATTGGTTTAGTTATTTGGCGGGTTGGTTAGCGTGGTTATTTGGAGGGTGTTAATTCATTGGTTAGTTGGTTATTTCGTGACGCTGGTTGGTTTTTACTAATTTATATTTGTTTTTTATATTTTTTTTATCAGTGTCGAGGTTAGTTGCGTTGGTTAAGTTGGTTATTTGGTGGGGTGGATAGCGTTGGTTAGTCCTTATAAAATTCCTATATTTCATAAAGCCGTCAAGTGCGTCACATCAACGACGTCATACCTATTAACGGCATTTTATTAAGCTACCGTTTAACGGCAGTTTAAGTACAGCCAATAAAAAATATAGAGTTAAGACATAAAAACGACAATTATTTTGATTTAAGTCTTTTTAAAATTATTTAACACAAAAGAAAATTATTTAAGTCAAAGACTTAAGATTTAATTCATTTAGACTTTATGTTGAAATTGGCATAAGATTTTTATTTCATTTTGATTTTAGAAATGATAAGACCCTAGATCAGTTGGTTTTAAAATCCCCATATTAAAAAAAAATGTTAAATGTTTCCATCAAAAATTCCAATCGTTTTTGTATAAAAAAAATGAAAAAATACTGCCTTTTATTTGTGCTGCAACATTTACCAAAAGAAGTAGGTACCATTAGTAGCGTTAAGGGCACTAAAGAGCATTTAGTTTAAGAAAAATTTAAATTAATTTTAACAATTTGGTGTTGGTTGTTATCCTAGGCCATATATACTTATAATCTAAGAGCTAGCAACGTTTTCGAGAAAGTATCTTAAGACGTCCGGCTCTTTGATATATCTTTTACTATGCTCTCTGGAACAGCATGCGGTCTGGCTGCCGATACCCGTTGCGTTCACTACTGCGCATCGGAAGAAGATCCTATATTTTTTTATTTAGTCCTATAAATTCTAGTATTGAATATAAATCGAACATGTCTCCATAGCGCAGTGCGTAGAGTTTCCGACCACGAACCGATGATTCAGAGTTCGAATCCTGGTCAGGTCAAAAACTTTTTTATTTTATTTTAGTTTATATTCTGATAGTAAAGTATTAAATAATTCTGTGAATTAAATAAAAACAAATATTTAATACTTTACTACCAGAATATAAACGAAAATAAAATAAAAAAGTGTTTGCCCCGACCTGGATTCGAACTTTGAATCATCGGTTCGTGGTCGGAAACTCTACGCACTGCGCTATGGAGACATGTTCGATTTATATTCAATACTAGAATTTAAAGGACTAATAAAAATATAGGATCTTCTTTCAATGCGCAGTAGGGAACGCAACGTTTACCGCCAGCCAGACGGGCCGCATGCTGTTCTAGAGAGCATAGTAAAAGATATATCAAAGAGCCAGACATCTTAAAATACTTGTTTTTCCGACGTTACTAGCTCTCGTACTATTACGTGGATATATCAACGCCATAAGTTTAGCATTAAAAAATATGTCGCCAACATCACGACATGCCATTTTCAAACCTTCTTTATTGCACTTATAAAACGTTCAATAGGTTTGTCTTGCTCGAGGACCTTACTTTAGCCCCCCCCATGCGCATTAAAAGTTGCACATATTTCCAAAATAATCACAATTTTATACGGTTTAGAAAGTACAAATTATACATTGTTATGGAAACCAACTTTTCATTGTCATCATATTGTCATAATCTTATTTCCATTGTATAACGACGCTTGTTTTTTGCTTTTTTTATTTTAAAAATTGTATTAATTACTCTTTTATCGATCGCTTTTATATAGCCAAGGATGCAAGTGTGTTCAGTGAGAAATTAATTTTAAGTTTGTGCAACTATATTTCTATTTTTTTCGTTGGACTTTCTAAATGCTCGGAAAAATGACTAGAAAGTGTTTAGTGTGTGAAAGTTCTAATATAAAGGTTCCCGAATTATCTTTTCATAGGCAAGTAAAGTATTCAGTTGTTCTTTTATTTATATTAAGCCACACGCATACTTTCTGGTTAGATTTCCTGAGAATATTGATATTCGTACGGAGCGACTAAATGTATTTTTTATATAATTTAATTTTTGCGACAGTAAACATTCAATTTATTGTTCAAATATAAGCATTTTACAAATTAAATTTTTAAAATGAATGTTCAAATTTGGCGCGCGGACGATAGGTCCTCGACAAGGATAGATAGAGTAGAAGTACCGCGTGTGCAACAAAAAAAGAAGATAAATGGAAGTCGTTGATATGTTTGCGACAGTTTCCATAGTGACTTACTTATCCACGTAAGTATATATTATGATCTAGGGTTAAGACTTAAGATTTATGTCTTTTTCAAACTGACTTGTAGCAGCTAGCGGACAAACGTTACATTACAGTGCTAGGTTCTAGTCAATCTCCACTTTTAAAAGAACAATTTACAGAAAAAAAAACACTAAAGATCATCTCAAAAAAATTACAGGATAAAAAATAATTTCTTACTTGCAAGTGGTAGGCCGGATTAAGAGAGCAAACGGGACACTGAGTATTCCACAAATTATCCCTAACGAGAAATTATTCATAGCTAGACATATTAATGCTGTTCCCAACTCCAACAAGGAAATGATGCACAAGAAGTCCATGCTCGCAGAGCATCTTCTCAAACGTCCCAATACAAACGGTATAAATAACGTACTCAAAATAACTCCCAATAAACAAAGTACCACTGTATGGCTTACGTTAACCTCAAAATTGCTGGCTAGTGGTATAACCAGCTCAGGCAAAGCAGTTAGAAAAGCTCCAGTTAAATGCATAGTTACACTTAATATTATGACTCCTAGGTAGTTTATGTTTGGGACTGTATTGCCCACTATGGTACCTACAGCTGAAAAAAAAAATGTTAAATTAGGATGATTCTAGAAATTTCAATCTCTGGTTATTTTAAACACAATTTAAAATTAAACTCTTTGAATAAAAAGATTAGGAAAGGAGTATATCAAAAAACTCAAACGCGATGGGGATCAAAAATGGCCGACTTAAATTCTGGTTTATCAGTGCTGTTCTAATTTTATTCAAAACGTGTAAAAACATAATTGTAGCAGTTTTCTACGAAACTTTACTACGAACGAAAGAGAAGAGAGAGAGAGAGAGAGAGACGCGTCTCTAGCGCGATCTTAATTATACAAAAATTAATGCGTGGCAACTTAGGCCGATGTTCAGAGAGGACTGTGTTTTTGTCGCCCTGAAGCCCCTAGAAAGTTGAACCAAAAAGGGCATTTATATGACCCGACAATTTTTGTAGTTTTGTGTAAAACAGATGGCCCCAAATAGAGAGTTCTAAAACATGTGCGGTTCAAATCGATTTTGAACAATAATGTTTTATTTTACGTTGTCAATAAATGTTGGTAGTTATTAAAATTGTTATAAAATATACAGGGTGACGCACCTCATTCGCCTCGGTTGATTATACGAAAACGGAAAGATGTAGAAACAATTTTTTTATGGGTATATGTAGAGAGGCAATGTGCATAATTTAAAATTAGTTTGAAATGTACAGAGTGTGTCAAGACTAAGATCCATAACAAAGTTATATTTTTTCTTATGGAACACCCGGTATTTTATTTCATTTTTGGATTGTTGGACATAAAATAAGGCATTTATTATAAGGGTTTAATATATTTAAATGCTTTGGTTCTTGAGATATTTAAAGATATTTAAATATGCATGCTATAATAAAAATAGTTTGTCAACACCCTGTACATTACTTTTCAGAGTTAATACTTAAGCCGGAGTCTCATGCATCCGAAATCCGATGGTACGACATCCGAAATTTGAAGTTATCGTGTAAAATAAAAATAGCCTGTCACATACATCCGAAAGTTCGTTCCGAAATTTGACAGTTTTGACATTTAGACCTGTCATTCCTATGTATTATTATTATGTATTATTCCATGTATTATTGGAGAAATACTTATAAAAATAACTTCCCCGCCAATATCCGAAATTGCCCACTTCCCACTAAACTTGATTTTAAAAACCAATGTTTTCAAAAAAAGTGAGGTTAAAAAACACGATATCGTACAAAAGTTAAACGAAATTTAACTTTACTTACTTACTTACTTACGACGTTGGACGATTAGTTAAAAATATCGGATAAAAATTGGTGTCAAAATATTTCGACCAATAGAAGCACCGTCGGATCGTCGTGTCATCGGATTTCGGATGCATGAGACTCCGGCTTTATGCTTACTTTGAAGCCAGAGAAATAAACTTCTAACGACTAAAAGTCGAAGCAGATTTAAATGCCCTTTCAAACTATATTAAGGTTTCCTATACCTATCTGGCTCAGATTTTGAATAAAAAGCGATTTTTCAATAAAATGGCTATCAAGATGGCTGGTGTCGTCATGGCAATTTGCTAGTGACAGTTAGTAGCTATTTTCAAAATCGACATTAGTTTATGGACTTTATTTAAATTTATAACAGTTTATTTTTATTTAATTTACCTACAATAGTTTAATAAGTAAGTATTTATTATTTTACCAAAAAAAAATAAAGAAGTAGTTCTTTGATTTATATTACAATGATGCCAATTAAGGCAAATTCATTTTCTTCACTTCCAACGACAGGTTTTTGCCTAATAGGTTTTTCATATACCACACTATTTGCTCTGCAAAATAGGAAAATGAGTTTTTCAAAGGAAATGTCAAGAAAATTCCTATTTGGATATCTTTGTGCATAAACCCTTCAAGCCAACAAGCAATTGTCCTCACAAAATAAAATCACTAGGAACATATCCATTCCTTCCGCCAGTAGATACTACTTTATTTTTCTTGATAAAATAATAAATACTTACTTATTAACCTTATTGTAAGCACATTAAACAAATATAACCTGTTATAAATTTAAATAAAGTACATAAACTAATGTCAATTTTGAAAATAGCTACTAAGTGTCACTAGAAATTTGCCATGGCGACACCAGCCATCTTGATTACAATTTTATCGAAAAATCGCTTTTTATTCAAAATCTGAGCCAGATAGGTGTAGTAAACCCTAATATAGTTCGAAAGAGCATTTGAATCTGCCTTGATTTTTTTTTTGAAAAAATATAGGATGTTTCGTTTGAAATAACGAAGTTTTTATATAAAATAAATCCTTAAAATAGATCAGCATGTATAAATTTTAGGAAGCAATAACATTTTTCAGTAAAGTTTGTTTCTTTGGCTTGAAAGTCAGTAGTAGTAAAGTAAAGTCAACTATCAGTAGTAGAATAAATAATAAATAACATAAAATAAGCTCAGTAAAGACTGACAAATCCACGAAATCTCAAATCAAATTGAAATATGTCAAATGAATCGTCAAACAGAACTGTCAAGAAATTGTCAACCCTAGGGCCCTACCCAAGGACTGTATATATTCTAAAGGACTGTTCGATCGCGTCAAATCGCCGCTGTCGCATGTCGTAGTCGCCGTGAAATGTTACGTCACGCGCTGACCAGCGCTCCACAGTGCGGCGGATGGTTATTCTAGCGGGACAAAATCTCAAGAGCAATGTTTGGGACTTAAAATCTAAGAACGTAGCAAATGGTCTAATATATAGCAACTATATGGTTAAATTTATTTATTTATTAACAACTTAATTTATTAATAAATAAATACAAGATAATAAAACTATGATATTATTTGTACATGACACACAAAAACCGTATTGTAAACTATTGCCAAATACATAAAATTATGATATCAAAAAACTCTTTAGCAGTTTTTTTTAATTAATTTGTAATCTTGTGACACCCTCTATAATTTATTTTAAAAAAATATATTTTATTTTGAAAATAATAAATAAGATAGATATTTTAATTTTAATTTTAACACTCGGTAATTGTAAATTCATATATAGTAAGTATCTAAGACAATTTTTAAACTCAGTGCCTTTTGATGGAGTTGTTTTATTTTTATACTATCCGATTGAAATGAATCTTTTGGGCATTCACCTGTTAAGCTTGAACTCCCTGTGACTGTGACTACCTGTGTTGGTACCTATTGGTAACTCAAAAGATCTACATCATTCAATATATCGATATTTGAAAAAAAAAAGTGAAAGTTTGATATCTGTAGAACAAAGGCACGAAGGATTTTAACAAATAACATATGTATAGTAGAAAAGTACATACCTTTGGCAATCTTCAACATAATTTGGCTTTCTAATAAAATGTATAAGCACTTGTAAATATTTTGTTTTTGTATGATCTCTGCCTTGCTGAGCAGAAAACGACCAAATTTGGTTGATAAAAATGTATCGAAATACAAAGAATATTCATGCATTTTTGTATCAATTGGAATGTCTACTATTTATTCTTATCAGTACACATTTTTTGGCTTATTTCTAACCAAACGCTTATGTCCCGCTAAATTTATCTTTCAGCGCACTGTGCGCTCGTCCGTCAAATGCAAAAATAACTGTCACTGTCTAAAATCTTTAGCGCCAACTTCAACTCGGTCAGTAGATGACGTAAAAAAACTGACAGTGCAGGAAGATAGGAATCGAACTATCCTTATCTCTAAAAAAAAATCCTTAGGCCCTACCTCCGTCTACCATGTATGAATAATACACGGATAGTATTATACTCCTTCCTTAACCTGCTTATTCAAAGATTATACTACACAAGAATCAACAAGTTTTTTGTGAAGGTTCCATTACAGAAAAAATCTAGGAAAAACAGAAAACTAAAAAAAACAATTTTTTTAAATGCTACTGGATTTAGAATTTAATAATTAATAAATCATTTTAAAATAATAAACGTCTCAGGGCTTTTTGTGTGGACCTGGTGTCCAACAAAGAATGGACGCCGGCTGTATCTTAGAGACTACACATCGTTCAATAGTAGGATAAAAATGCTAATAAGTAAATCCAAGAGAAATCGTGGTGGCCAAGAGAAATCGCTGAAAATTATTTTCAAGTTCGCAAAATGTCCGCTAAAAAAATGCTATTTCTCTATTCAAGTACACAAAACATCCCCCTTTAGAACTTTTTCTTTAATGGTCATAAGCGGGAGTAAAAGACCAACCGCCCGAACAAACACTAGAGGCACCATCGGTCAACAAATGGTGTAAAAATTGTGAAAATTTAATCATCCAATTTTGACACAAGGGGTCGCGCTTAACTTTTTTAATTTTAATTTTAATTCAATATTCATTGTTTTCAAACTATATTATTAGATTTTGTTGTATTTTGTGAATGTATAAATGTTTTCTTAGTATAAAGTTGCATTATATTAATTTAAATTATATTATATACACATTTAAAATTCAAATATTATGACATAGGTCAGTTGCCGTCTAAAATGTCATCTTGATATCAAAAAGTTAGTTATTGTCAGAAATAGTTAAAATCATGTTAAAATATTAAAATTTACAAGTTATAATTAGGTATTTTATATTATTTCAAAAACAAAAACATAATGGTACCGCGTAATGTTGATATGCAAAGGTCCAAAACAAAAAGTGCCGTTATATTTTTCAGTTTTCGTTGTCAGCCGCGGAAGTTTCAGTTATTTTAGTGTTGTCGGATATTTTTATTTGTGAAATAGAAATATTGCGTTTGGATTGCAAAACTAAAAGTGGAAGTTTTATTGCAATGTAAGTAAGCGTTTGTCCATTTTATAATTTACTTTTTTCATACCTACGACAAATATACATATATTGAAATTTTATAATTTGTTTTATTAAAAAATGTTAGAAAACAAGCTTGTAATCCTGTAATTGACATAATTGTTATGTAATATATTCCTTTTAAATGTAATATATTACTACAATTAAAAAAATTTAAATTTAAAAGATATATTAAAAGTATATACAGGCATTAATTGAATTTTTAGTGTGCGAACAAACACGAGAGGCGCTTTATTATTTACTTTCATTTCTTAACATGACAGACGAAGTTCTAAAGGGGAATGTTTTGTGCTCAAGTACCTAATATTTCCACTTAAATCTCAAATAATGTGGTGAATATAAAATAGTTTAAAAATGCCTATACCTCTGGCAGATTCATCTCTCCAAAAAAGTTTTATGGGTATTTCGCCACTGTAATCTGGGGATAACAACGTCAACGGTTTTTGTAGACGTTATCTGTTTTAAAAAACTAAAGTGTTCTCGAATAGTTGAATTTAGATATTTTAAATAGTTTTTAGGGTTCTGTACCCAAAGGGTTAAAACGGGAACCCTATTACTAAGACTTCGCTGTCCGTCCGTCCGCCCGTCTGTCACGAAGGTCTATCTTATGAACCCTTATAGCTAGACAGTTGAAATTTTCACAGATAATGTATCTATGTTGCCGCTATAAGAACAAATACTAAAAACAGAATTAAATAAATGTTTATAAATAAAAAAGTACTGTCACTAAACATTATCTTTTAAGTAAGAATTTTACATAGAATCTTTCAAGTCCTCGGTGGCCGCGTGGTTAAAGCGTTAGGACTTTACACTGCTATGTTGGAGCGTTGGAACCGTAGTAAGGTAGGTTCGAATCCTAGTCATGGTGACTTTTTTTTAATCGTTTTTTTTTAATTTTTACATATTTTTACACATTTATTTTTACTTTTTACATATTTATTATTGATTAATACGATTTTTTTGTCCGGTAGGCAAATTTGTGTATTGGTAAACCACTGCTGACAATTAGTCTCCGTTGAATTAACGCCAGCAGTGTTTACAAAAAATAACTATTTTATTTTGTAGATTTTCTTACAGTGGCGATATACGCATAGGACTTTTTTGGAGATAAAAAAACTTTATAATTTAACCAATTATTATCCTAAGTTCGTTATAATCAATTTAAGTTAGCTTACCTTCCGACTGCTGAGTTTCTTTCTGATTAGTTTCATGTAACTGACACCATTTTGCACAAGCTTTTATTATCAAAGCGGCCGCAATAAGACATATTGCAGGCATGTACAATCCTAAAATTGCCAGTTAAAAAAATAAATAAATCTAAATATTTAAACTAGATAAATCACCAAGTTCAATAATTTTTTAAGAGTTTACCAGATATGTTTAAAAAATGCGTTAAATTAAGGCTTCTTTGTATTATGACAAATAAATAATTCCTAGTGGAAATTATATACAGGGTGGCGTAATGGCGGAGTAGATGTAGGTTAATTTAGACCATTTATTTTTTAATTTATATAATTTTACAGTGCCCCCAAAAAAAGTTAGTTGAATTTTTTGTAATGAAACATCCTATATATTAATCGATTTTCGGATTCTAGGAACAAAATAAAGGTGAGTTTTGTTAGAGAAGCATATTAGTAAAATGTAAGATTTTTGACATAATTAACATTTTCTAAAAAATTTTGAAATTTCAATAAAAGCTGCCTAAATTGCAATTTACCCGGTATAGCCTAATATGTAGTTAAAATAACCATTGTACATTAATCAAATTAAAACTTGACCCGAAAAGTTATACAGAGCGGGACAAAATTAATATTGAACATTGGTCACTTTTAAAAGCAAGTTACTTTTTTAAATTGAACACCCAGTATATTACTCCGATATTCAGTGAATAATTCATGTCCATTCAAAATATTATTAGGGTTGCCTACCTCTAGGACAAAGACTTTCCTAGATATTTTCATTTTTATGATGTCAGTGTAAGTAGATATTTATTATTTGATAAAATCTAGCTGGCTGTAATACGTCTGACGCTCCTTCATCATAGCTGTGAAGTATGACTTTTTTAGGGACACTCTATAGAACTCTATAATATATTCTTAAAAGATGCTTTAATTAACCTACATATGAACACAAAATTTCATTTGAATACAAATTGTTGTTCGCCTTGGAGACCCCGCATGGTATGAGTGGCGCCACCCTGTATACAGGGTGGTCCGAACGTATTCCGGAAACTTCGGCAGCATATTCTGCAGATAAAAATAAGTAAAAGAGTTCGTATAAATCTAAAAGTTTCGGAGATACAGGTTGTAGATGTTTCATTTTTATAACGTCAATATTTCAATGAAAATTTGACATCTAAATCAAATTTCTCATGTCAAAAAACTCTCATACGCTAATTTTCATCCAAATATTGACGTTGCTTCAGAAATTAGTTGAAAAAAATCGAACTAAAAATGAAACTTCACCTTGTATCTCCGAAACTAAGCATTTTAGGACATACATTTATACGAACTTAATTTTATCCGCAGAACATGCTGCCGAAGTTTCCAGAATACAGTTCGTATCGAACTTGGGGAAAAGATTTATCTGAACAGAAAAACGAAATAAATTGTACCTATAGAAATATATCTATCCGGCGACGGTAACAGATAAAAGAAGAAACTCTGATGAAATCTTTCCAGTAGATTATTCATGCTCCGAAATATCCCTTCAATTACTCTGCCGATAGTCAAGAATCCAACTCTAGCTCCATTTTTTGACTGTTCAAATCCTTCCAAGGTTAAGGCTTGTATGCCAAAACGTAAGAACAGGCCGTGGTTACCATTTGGAATCTGTTATATTAATGATTCAACAATTATACAGGGTGTTTCGAAAAACATGTGCCATCTATCGTGGGGAGATTCCTCACGTAAAAATAAGATTTATTTTTCATATCAACATAGGCCCGATTCTGTTTTGTTTCGTAGCTATAGGGTGTTCAAATCTAAATAATCTTTTGATTATAATTTTCTTCCAAGTACTTTTAGTGATTCAAATGAAATTTTGAGAGTGAAAGTTACTATAAGTGGTACATATTTTAATGCTAACAAAGTGTCGATAAATTCATCAGCGACGTGCATATGAGTTATCACTGCAATATATCTAAAAAAAAAACGTGCGCCACTGACTTATTTTCTTTCAATATCAAAATTGTGTAGGCTGTTTAATGCCAATTAAAAATTATTTCTAGGTATTTTGTCGAATTCGGCCCCCTTGATGAGATAAACGCAACTTTATTAATCACAATTAATATAATTAAAATAAAAATAAATGGGAGGGGGGAGTGGGTTAAAATTTAAAAAAATCGTAACTGCAAAATTACAGTAGCTAGCGAAACGCGGTTTTCAATTTAAGATTAGGAATAATATTTGCAACAAAATTTGTAATAACATCAAAATCAGTCAAAGTCGCAGTTTTTGAGATAAAAAAAATTGGAAAAATTCCTTTACTTTGAAACTAAAAAAACTGCCTAACTTTTTATTAACATATTTTAGTATGGGCGACTATACGTGCCTCCCGGCGCCATTTTTTTTTAAGTTACTATTAGACTTGGATCAAGGCAAATTAATAAAATTGCGTTTATCTCATAAAGGAGGCCGAAATCGACAAACTTTTAATTGGCATTAAACGGATATCAAGATACAACTTTTAACTGGCATTAAACGGCCTACACAATGTTGCTATCAAAAGAAAAAAGTCAGTGGCGTACGTGTTTTTTTTTTTCGAAAAATATTCCAGTGATAACCCATATGCACGTCCCTGGTGAATATGTCGACACTTTTTTAACACTTCATTTATAACCTCAAAATTTCATTGGAAACGCTAAAAAAGTACTTGCACGAATTATTATAATAAATCGAAAAAATATTAAAACTTTAACACCCTGTAGCTAGGAAACAAAGCAGAATCGGACCTACGTTGATATGAAAAATAAATCTTATTTTTACGTGGAGAATCTTTCCACGAGAGATGGCACATGTTTTTTGAAACACCCTGTAGATAAAATGTAAAACAGAATAAACTGATTAAAAATATAAAGAAGATAAAAAAAAATATTTTATCTATGAAATGTAAAAAAGTCGGTCTTTTTGAAAATATAATTCAAGATATGTAGATACAAGGTAATTCAAATTGAACCCCCATCAATAGGATCTCGAAAAATATACAGGGTTCGGCAAAAGTGAGTCGGGCATCTGTAGGTACTAGAATAAAAAATTTAGGATTTTTTTTTAAGTGCGAACCTAAAGTATTTATTAGAATGTATTTCAGAAAAATATTTTAACTTCTACAGGATGGCTCAAAAACGTGTGAGCGGATCCAGATGATTTTTTTTAACTGGAACCCCCTGTATATTATTGCATTTTTTGGCTTCCTTTCAGATCACTTTATATAATCCTAAGATATGAGTAAATATATTTTGATAGTTTCAGAGATATTGATAAATAAATAAAACATATATATAATTTCCAGCCTTTAATAAAAAATTATTAAAAATACAAGAACTGTCTTGAAATCAAAACAATATTAGGGGTTTACTTTAGATGGTCTGTACTTACTTTGCTGTAAATATCGTAATCTTAAATCATACAGGATGTTTTTTTTAAGAGAGGCTGAAAAATATATTTTTGTTTACTTATTTATTAATATTTCTGAAACTATCGAAATATATTTACTCATATCTTAGGAGATATCTGGAATGAAGCCAAAAATGCAATAATATACAGGGTGTTCTAGTAAAAAAAATCATCCTGATAAACTAACACTTTTTTGAGCCACCCTGTAAAAGTTAAGATACTTTCCTGAAATACGTCCTAGTACACGCTTTAGGTTTGAACTTAAAAAAACATGTTTTAAATTCTAGCAGCTACAGATGCCCGACGCACTATTGCCGGACCCTGTATAAAGATACTTACCCCAGTCGACTGAGTGCTAATCATTGACAGCATATTCTTAAAATAATATTTCCACTCTTTGTACATATTACGAATGTACTTTATCCCCTTCCCTTTAAAAGTATAATAAACACCCTCTTTGGCACATATTTTACTGGCTAAATTGACTAGGTCCAAGTTAGGCAACTGACCATTCAGACTTTCGATTTTAATGTCAATATTTCCTACAACAGCCAATTAAAATATTGTTGTAATATATTTAGGTACCGTAATAATTTCATACCAATTTTGGTACTATGTAGTTCCAAATTTATGGCGGCTTGAATAGCACCAGCCCGGCCTTTTAAATCGCCATGTATTAAAGTTCCTTCGTTGCCACAAGTTACCCCATAGTAAGCCTCTAACCAGGCTTGTACACCCAACTGTTCATGATCAGTAACAAGAAATATTATGTCTTTGGCCCAATACTTCCCTCCTAGAGTCAAAATAAGAAATTTTATGACAATATAATATAATACGTTAAAAACGATAAAAAACAATGGGTCTTTAAGTTAATTATACAGGGTGGTCCGAACTGTTTTCCGAAAACTTCGGCAGCATTTCCTGCAGATAAAAATAAGTTAAAAAGATACAGGGTATAGAAGTTTCATTTTTATTTCGATTTTCTCCAAATAATTTCTGAAGTAACGTCAATATTTGAATAAAAATTGGTGTCTGGACAGTTTTTTGACACGAGAAAGTTGATTTTGATGCCAATATGACTCCTACTTGTAGAGGGCGCCACCTAGATATTTTTTAACTGGTTTGAACATTAATAACTTTACGTCCGTACCTGTATAAAACTACTGAGTAAAAATATACATTTACGACATTTTGTAACGGAGAAAATATTGCAAAAACCTGCATTGGCTTAGGCTAGGTGAGCTTGCGTTAGGCCTGTCGTTTAACGCGCGATAGCTTCCAATCGAGAGATCTAACAGCATATACCGAGGGGTGTCTCACTCGGGTAAAAAATGTACAGGTACTGCCAAAATATCCTTCCACTGCTAAGCGACTGCCAATGACTATGAAGAAGACTGCCTATGACTGCCATGTAATTATTATAGGCGACTGCCATAAGACTGCCAATGACTGCCAGCGACTGCCAAGAAAATGTACATGTAATTCCAACAGTGAGACACCCCTCGGCATATACATTTACGACATTTTTTACATATAAAAGGTTTCTTCGTAAAAATCGCTAGGAGTAATGGTTTTCAAGATATTTTGAATAGAAATGATCAATACCTGTCATCATTGACATAAATTAAACATGTTGACTAAATAGTTACTAGACTGAAATCATCAGTTTGAAATGTTTTTGTGCCAAAAGTTCAACAGAAACTGTTTTATCATAATTTTTTCTTTGAACCTGTATAAAACTACTGAGTAAAAAAACATACATGTACGACGTTTTTTACGTAAAAAAGGTCTCTTGATAAACATCGCTACGAGTAATGGTTCTCGAAATATTTGGAATCGAAATTATCAATACCTGTCATCATTGACATAAATTAAACATGTTAACTAAATAATTTTTTGTGCCAAAAGTTCAACTGTTTTATCGTCATTTTTTCGAAGAAAAATTTATGATTAATTTAAAAAAATAAAAAGTTTGGTTTGACAGTGTCCTGTTAAAAACCCCGTGACAATCCGAAGATTGTTCTTACTCAGACCCAGGAAGATCTGTGATTTTTCTTGATCATAAGCCCTCAGAAACTTCTTCGAGTGTCTTAGACCATTGCAAGATTTCCATTCCAGGTTGCGGATGGAATCTTCCAAGTTCTTGAGTTCCGCCTTGAGTTGGTTACCACTTGGAAAGCAGAACGGTTCTGGTCCAGTTAGTGGAGTGTTCGCTCCTTTCCTAGCTAGATTATTTGCTTTTTTATTGCCTTCTATCCCTTGGTGAGCAGGCACCCAGTGTAGGAGGACTTTGTTTTCTTTGGCTAATTTATTCAGCTTCTCTATGCATTCTTTGACCAATTTCGAATTGATTGATACTGAGTTGATCGCCTTTAATGCTGCTTGACTATCAGATAAGATGGCTATTTCTTGTTTCCGATAGTTCCTATCTAAGATAAGTTGTACGCATCTCTCGATAGCGTAGATTTCTGCCTGTAGGATACTAGGGTAAGTGCCCATTGGTTCGGAGTAATTAGCTCTCGGCCCAAACACTCCAATCCCTGTTCCCGTATTGGTTTTGGAAGCATCAGTATACCAAGTTATGGTATGGTCTTTTAAATGCTGAGCAAGCGTTTCGCTCTTCCAATCCTTCTTATTGCTCAATACTACATTGACATGTTTGTCAAAGTTGTACGTTCTTGGCATATCGTCCACTGGGTGTTGCAGGAGTGGTATTTCCTTTTTGAGGGTGTTCCAAGCCCCTGATCTGACAATTCTCCCAGTACTAATTCCGTTAGTGACCATTCTAATCATTGTCGCATTGGCACATCTACCAATGACAATGTGCAGTGGTGTTAGATCTAGAATGACCTCCATTGCTGCTGTTGGACAGGTTCTCATGGCTCCTGAAGCGTGAATTAACCCACTATTAATCCATTTTTTTCTCGTTTATTATTATATTACTGTTTTCTTAAGGATAATTGTATTTTTCCAAGAAAGTACATTTAATTTTGAACCGTATCAGTGCCATTTTATAGTTAATAAATTCTATAATACTATGGAAATTCGTGTTCTTTATTGTTTTAACATAACCTCATATTACTTATCCCTATATGTATTCTTTTATGTAATTATACGTATAGTAAACGCGTATATACTTACTCAGAAAGACACAAATATCCTTTGAACAGAGTAATATAATAAAAAATTAAGAAAAATTAGATTATCCCATTATATTCTTGCTTTCTTTGAATTTTGCGACACTGACCTTCCACTACATGACGTCACACTAATGGAGCGTATTAAAACAGTTCAAAATCAGCGTCCTCTATCAGATATTTAAATAGTCAACATTTGACCTACATTTAAACAGATCAGCTGATTGAATTTTTAGGTTATCAAATTTGTTTGAGATTTTACTCAAAACAGTAATTCTCTGACAAAACTAAAAAAATGGGCAAATGTAAGGTAAACCTGTAAAAATACTTTTATTATTCAAATAGAAATATCAATGATCTTGCGATATTGGACTTCCTCGCACTAATGGGCACCCCTGTATATTTTAAGAGATATGAGACTATTAATGAGATCATGCACATTATTTTTTTTACTGATTAGTTAAATTCCTGTACACTTAAAAAAAATTGAATATATTCGTTATGATTGTCTGCATAGTTAACAAAATAGTTTGGAGTAAAAATCTCAAATTAAAACCTAATATGGAGCATTTTTTGAACACTGGGCCACCCTGTATAAAATATTTCTTCAATGTGGAAAATTAGGTTAATTCCTTTTTGTCTATTTACTCTGTACTGAGTGTTTTTTAAATACATTTTTATATTATTTCTGTAATTTAATAAACAAATAAATGAAAAATACCTATTACAGTCTCTGTTAACTACTGCAATATAATGTATGTTTAAATTATATTATCACTTTTTAATAACAAAATCATACTACTTAGCAAAATGCAACTAGAAACATACATAAATAGTATGGTTTACACCATTTTTGTTTAAGACTTTTTTATTTACTTAATGGCATTCTTACTTACTAACTGCAAATTTGGCAAAAGCTAAGGCTATAGCAATAGATGGTAGAGTTGGTGGATATATACTGGATGGTGGTCTATAAGGTACACTTAAAACCAATGCTTCAGTACTCGAAGCTCTTGGGGCTCTCAATATACCATAAACATTTTTTCCTACGTATTTCTGCAACAAGATTGTTAAATTTTTCTTTGGGAGTGTTTATGCAAAATAAAACATATTTGGTTTCAAGCGATGAACTATATTATAATATATATTTATGGCTTTTCCTCTGACATCTTCAAAAGTATCACAACATAATAATTTTTAATTATTATGTTGTGATACTAATTATTAAATGTGTGTAATTGTGATACTAATATTAAAATAATCGTTATTTATAATAATAAATTTATTTCCTAAAGTCATGACTGATGAACAAGTCAAAATAAAAACAAAAAAAATTTGATACAAGATATGCCAGTTTGGACTTACCTCTTTTGGGTTCAGAGGAGACTTTAAAGTAAAATTATGCGTATAAGCATCTAAACCAATTTGAGAAAACTTTGCCAAGAGCCACGGATAAGGAATGGAATTATCATACTTGTCTGTTTCATCGACTAACTCTTCGTAATATCTCATAGCTGCTTTGTCTTCTTGGAACATGGATTTAACTAAGCCGGGGAGTAAGGCATTTTCAGAGAAATACGTGTTAGCATTAAGGGAAGGCGAAGCTAATGCACAAAACCAAAAAATTCCTCCCACATACAAAAGGACACAGAACTTCTTATAAAATCTGATCAGTAGTTTTGTTAGTTTGCCCTGTCCACTACGGGGGTCTGTTAGAAGACCCATTTTAGGTACAATTTAATTCACAAAATTCATAAAAACATTATTATTTCACTGAATTTTACGTTAATATCTCTAACAATCCCGATAACAATCACTAATAAAAACAAAACTCTAGAGAGGTTAGGTTGGTTAGGTCTCATTCTGACAGCTCTCTTCTTTTAAAAATATTGACCTTGGCACAAATATATATGATTCTCATCATAGAAATGATAATCGATGACATTTCCCATATAATTTTACAAAAACACAGCGATCTTCGGTACCCGATCTTCATTTCATAGCCATCGCTGACGCAATTAATATCGATGTTTTCAAAGCATTAATTTTGAACATCCCTAGTTTGTACCATAGATGAAAATTTTCATCCACAAAAGGGACATAAGTGACAGATGACACTGATGACAGCCAGATGACGAAGTTTGGAGGTTTAAAGATGGAGGTGTGATATTAAAAAAGATATGTTTGTGTTAAAGAGCAGAATATTCCAACATAACGAAGTATTATTGATAAGTGTAGTGGAAAAATATATATTTAAAAATCAAATATTGTATCGTAACACTGCCCAAACGTATCGAAGCTACGCAACTTGATAACGTGCCCTTCAAATCTGTTAGTTCCTGCTTGTTATACGTTTCTTCATTTTTTTTACCCTTGTTCAACAAATACCAAGGATTTTTCTACATATGAATACACAATTTGGGCCTAACAGCATAAACTAAATCTTGTTGTAAGTATTTTATCAACTTATAATATTTAATTTTAAGGCTTTGTTTTAATTCAACCTGTTCCTTTTACTTTAAAGTGTTTTGTGACCTAAATGTCAATAATTGTTTAAAATTTTAAAGATTGCAGTAGACATGGTTCTAAATAATAAATGCCTTATTCACTTTTCAAAGGAATTTAGGTTCATTGAAGAAAATGAGTTGACTTCTCTGCCATTCATGAATCTAAATGCTAACCACTTTCATTTTTCATAACTTCAAGCACATTTACTACATGTCATAATTCTTGTTAAAATGTTTGAATTATTTTTTTCCAAGATCACTTCTAATAAAAAATGTGTGACATATTTCTAAAGAATAAACTGCTTAATTTGTGAAAAATTGGCATGCAGTCAATATTTATATTAAGTTTAGATTACAGCTGTCAAATATTATATTGCATTAAAGTTAGATATAAACAAAGTTTACATTCGATATTGGATATTTGCTGTGCATAGGTAAATAATTTTTGTCACCTGATCTATATCAACACAAAGGACATTTTGTATTCTCTATTTCTTGATAAGCAGAAAAAATATCTACAATCTTACATTGATTTAAAATAATCTTAAAGTAGCAAGACATCTATCACTGTCAAACTTTTCTCATTGAGCACACCAATAACTAAAGAATACAAGGACCAATAACACCCAACACCAAATTTTTACCTTGCTTCTTGCCTCCAAACAGTGCCGTGCCATATATTTTTCTTAACTTAGCTGCTCGAAGATAAAAATATTGATAAAAATGATAACAAAAGGTATAAAACTAGTATCGATGTACAGGGTGGCGGGTCTTGTGCAGAACAGGTCCCCACGAAATCGTGGTTTTTTTAATTTTTAATGTGGATCCCATAGTTAATGGAATGGTTTAAAAGAAAAAAATTGTTGGATGAACCGCTTTTTCTACGAAAAAAAATAATTGAAAATTCCAAATTTTCACTACATTTCAATGCGAAAACTCCCTATTATAACCTTCATAAAGACAGTAAAATACAAGGTTATGCACAGTGTTGCCATACTCACCCTGTGTAAAATCGACGAAAACGTTCTACTTTATATTCGTTTTTTTTACATTTAGTACGCACTTTAAGAACACGAAAAATTAAAAATATAATAAACGAGGCAAAACAAAAACACTATAAAAATAAATTGACAATAAAATCATTACACAGTATTTAGCACAATTGTTTAAAAATATATTTTTCCCGGATTTGTTCAGTAAGATTCCGAAATGGATGTGATCTGCGTACTTCCAAACACTCCCCACCAACCTAACCTAACCAATGCATTAACACCCCCAAATAACCAGGCTAACCAATGCATTAACACCCTCCAAATAACCAGACTAACCAATGCATTACCACCCTCCAAATAACCAGAATATCTAACCTAACCTAACCAATGCATTAACACCCCCAAATAACCAGGCTAACCAATGCATTAACACCCTCCAAATAACCAGCCTATCTAACCTAACCTAACCAATGCATTAACACCCCCAAATAACCAGGCTAACCAATGCATTAACACCCTCCAAATAACCATGCTAACCAATGCATTACCACCCTCCAAATAACCAGGCTAACCAATGCATTAACACCCCCAAATAACCAGGCTAACCAATGCATTAACACCCTCCAAATAACCAGGCTAACCAATGCATTACCACCCTCCAAATAACCAGGCTAACCATTGCATTAACACCCTCCAAATAACCAGGCTAACCAATGCATTACCACCTTCCAAATAACCAGGCTAACCTAATTGAGCCTAATGACAAAACTTCATTGATTACGCGTCGAAAAACAGTATATATTAAAAAAACTTATATTTTCGTAGAACCTGAAAAATCCGCAAATTTTATTTCAGAAATTGCTTTAAAATAATCCACACTAACGAATAAGCTACTAGACAGTTCAATTTTTGTTGCACTAAAGTGATAACTTACCGTTTTAAGTCCCTCCACAACAACTTTATTTCAGAAGAAAATCATATAAAGTAATTTTATTGACAACGTCGCAAATTCTATGCGAAGGCCATAGATGACATACCGATGATCGATTAACTGTCAATCGAAAAAAGTCATAAAATTGCTAGCTTGAGCTGATGTAAATAAATATATTTTCTTAATTTTATGCTTACAAAGAAGATTCGTTACATTTTTGTGCTTAAATTAGATCATTCCACGTCTATATAAGGTAATAAAGTACTAATATGTGATGTTTTTACTGAATCCGTGTAGAAAATTTAACATATTTACTGTCCGTCGCCTGTACCTAAAATACGTTTTTTTGCCGCTTTTTAAAGATAAAACACATTCATCCAACAATTTTTATGCTTAAAAATATTCAGTTTAAGATAATCTTGCAAAAAAATCCCAAAAAAGTGTTAAATGCGTGGGGACCTATTGTGCACCAGAGCCCAGGGTGGCGCCTCTCATACGCTGCGGAAGCTCCAAGGAGAACAGTAGTTTTATATCGAAATTTAATTTTGGCAGCATATGTAAGTTAACTGAAAGCATTTTATATAAATATATGGAATTATTCAGGGTGTCCCCAAAAAAAGTTACACATCAAAGTTGTGTTTTTTCTAATGGAACACTCTATATATTAATTGATTTTCGGATTCTAGGAAAGAAATAAAGGTAAGTTTTATTAAAAAGCATATACCTTTTAACATATTTCACATTTTGTGAAAATAAAGGGTAAATTTTAAATTTCGTTAACAGCTAACTAAATTTTAGTTAACCATTGTATGTTAAACCAAATTGAAATTTGACCCGAAAAGTTATACAGTGTGAGACAAAATTAATATGGAACATTAGTCACTTTTAAAAGCAAGTTACTTCTTTATTTTAAATGGAACACCCTGTATATTTTTTCGGTGTTCAATGAGGAATTTATATATCTTCAAAATATTATTACGGTCGCCTACCCCTTATTCAAAATTTATAATGATATGATGGAGTTATTTCAAATAATGAGTTTAAGAATTAAAGTTAATATATTTATATACAGTTTGCTAAAAAAATCATGTAAATAGGACTAAAATACAAAAATAAAACACTTTAAATTTGACGAAATTTTTTTTTTGCATCTGAGTGTACATAAATAACTAATTTTTTATATATGGGCATGTAGAAAATGTAGACAATTAGTTGGTTTAGAAAATTAATATTTTACGTGTTAAAAATATGGTAGAATATGTAAAATTTTCTACCTACCCAACCCTGGCTAAGTATATGTCTCAAACGTTCAAAAATTCATAGGCAGTGAATTTATACTAAATTTAATTAAAGAGGACTCCTTTAACGTTAATATTATACTTATTACTCTTTGTTCCAGATCATGTTGGCCCTATTGGTATCGCCATGGGAACACCAGGCGATAAAAGAACTCTGGAAAAGATAGTCGGAACCGAGCACAACCTAGAACCGGAAACAGACACAGTACCATCTACCGAACAACCTTCGACATCCGCCACATTCGAACCTTCCGAAATGGGTGTCCTAAGTCGCTTGCCGGACTTCCACCTTCTAACGGGTCCAGCCGAACCGGTACCACACCTCAGTAACAAGCCGGAAAGTTTCCAGCAGACTTTAGAACAAGCTTCCATCGAAGACTACTTCACCCAAACCAAGTACTACACGGGTACGAGCGAGAGTTTCGCGACGCTGTACCCTGTCGCACCACCAACTACATTCCAGGCATTAGATCAACCCGGCCCCTCAGGTGTGCAAACTGTCAAAGACCGCACCGGTTCGGAAAGAGCAAAAAAGAAAAAGCAGGAGCGCGCTGGGCATAAAAGGAACCATCCTTGCCCAATCTGTCACAAGAGCTTTGCGACGGGTGAAAATTTCGACAAGCACTACCAAACTCACACGACATCGCACTCAACGCCTCAATTCAAATGTGAACTATGCAAGAAATCGTTCAGTTCGAAGTTTAAGCTCGTCCGGCACGCTTTGATCCATTCCGATAAGAAACCTTTTAGTTGTACTGTATGTGACAGGACGTTTCACAGGAAAGATCACTTGAAGAACCACATCAAAGTTCACAGTCCGACGAAGAAGCTGTACGAGTGCAACAAACCTGACTGCAACAAACAGTACACCTCCATGCTCAGTTACAAGAAGCATTTGGCGGTTCACGCGGCGGACGAAGGCAACCTCACCTGTCAAATATGTTACGCAAACTTCGAGAACAAAGATGGCATTTTGTATCACTTGAAAATACACGCCGGGAGTCGGACGATTAAGAACCCCAACGAAAAAAAGTACCTGTGTGATTACTGCGAACGAAGGTTCTTCACGAAGAAGGACGTGAGGAGACATCTGGTGGTCCATACGGGAATGCGGGATTTTCTTTGTCAGTTCTGTCCACAGAGGTTCGGCAGGAAAGATCACTTAGTTAGGCACATCAAAAAGTCACATCACCGGCAATACTCCGAGGAAGCTTTAACGCAAATCAAACTTGAAGTATCGAAACCGGAAACTATAACCACAGACGTTCCGCAGGATATCCCGATAAGCGAAACAGTCTACTCCGAAGCCTCGTTTTCTTCACTGCAAGATATGCCTAGCACTAGCGGAGGTTGGGTCAAACCTTCGGAGGTTAAATTGGAACAAGTTGAAGGTTCGATATTAGGCTCGGGCGTTTCGTTTAAAGAGGAAGACCTGGGACTGGAAGGCGTCAAAACGATATTTGAAGAGGAAAGTTTGAGGCCTCTAAACGAGGATGAGTTATTTCTTTCGTCCCAGTCTACGCCCAGCGAACTGAAACAGTTTTGCACGGATATGCTGAAGCAGATCGGAGACGAACCGCCTTCAAGTAGTTCGCAGGTTCTTTTGGAACCGTCTGAACCGGAACCAGGGGAATCCCACGAGGCTATTATAGTTCCAGAGGAAGAAATTTTGGATCCCGAGATGTTTAGTATTTTGGAGCAGGCTGACGATAACAAGTTACCGTTGCCGGGGTTCAGTCAAACGTTTCAACCTCCACCGCCACCTTAGTAGTTTGCTGACTTGGATTTTTCTGTATTACACACCGAAATACAAGTCTAAAAAAGGAGAGGATATGAAAAAGTAAGTGGTTCTAGTCTGTTGAAAACCGAGAGTCGGTAACAATAAATTCAGGCTTTTGATTGGATTTGTAATAAATATACAAATCATTAAACTATAGTAACAAATTGCGGTAAGCTTAGACTCTTTAACAGGTATATTTTAAATAAAAATGTGTTCCAGCACAGTTAAAATTAGAGATGGATTTTTTCCGATATATCGATAAGTATCAATAGTTCTCGATATATCGATAATTATCGGCATACATATCAATAAGTAAAATATGTCGATAGGTGAATGGCGGTACTTATCGATAGGTAAAAGCCATTATCGCCCATCCCTAGTTAAAATACAGGGGGTTCGAACTGTATTCCGAAAACTTTGGCAGCATATTCTGCAGATAAAAATAAGTAAAAAAGTTCGTATAAATTTGTGTCCTAAAATGCTTAGTTTCGGAAATACAGGGTGTAGAAGTTTCATTTTTATTTCGATTTGTTTCAAATAATTTCTGAACTAACGTCAATATTTGGATAAAAATTGGTGCCTGGGAGTTTTTTGACATGAGAAATTTGATTTTGATGTCAATATGACTCCTACTTGTAGAGGGCGCCACCTATATATTTTTAACTGGTTTGAAGAGTAATAAATTTTCGTCCGAACCTGTATAAAACTACTGAGTAAAAAAACATACATGTACGACGTTTTTTACGTAAAAAAGGTCTCTTGATAAACATCGTTACGAGTAATGGTTCTCGAAATATTTGGAATCGAAATTATCAATACCTGTCATCATTGACATAAATTAAACATGTTGACTAAATAATTTTTTGTGCCAAAAGTTCAACTGTTTTATCGTCATTTTTTCGAAGAAAAATTTATGATTAATTTAAAAAAATAAAAAGTTCTCAAATTTATCATTTCAGTCAAATGACTATCTACACAACATGTTTATTTTTTTTCAATAATGACACGTATTGACTATTTCCATTCTAAATATCTTGAGAACGGTTGCTCGTATCGATTTTTACCAAGATTTTACGTAAAAAATCATGAAAATGTATATTTTTTTACTCAGTAGTTTTATACAGGTACGGAAGAAAAGTTATTACTTTTCAAAACAGTTGAAACCCATGTAGGTGGCACTCCCCTACAAATAGGATATTGACATCAAAATCAAATTTCTCATGTTAAAAACTCCCAGACATCAATTTTCGTCCAAATATTGACGTTACTTCAGAAATTATTTGGAAAAAATCGAAATAAAAATGAAACTTCTACACCCTGTATCTCCGAAACTAAGCCCACTTTAGGACATACATTTATACGAACTTTTTCATTTATTTTTATCTGCAGAATATGCTGCCGAACTTCCCGAAATACAGTTCGGACCACCCTGTTTACCGATATAATTGAAAATTTGTTACTGACATAAAATCTAATAATCTTTTGTTGTGTAACTAATCATTTTTGTCACTTACTGACTCTCGGTTCCGAATACACTTTAGTTAGAGAAATTATCATGGCGTTTCTAATAAAATTTATCTATAAAGATTGATTCTTTATATGATTATACTCTGAAATTTGGAGTAAATGAAAAAAAGGGGAATATTGCAATATATTTTATGAAATCCTGTTATAAAAAGAAACTGGATGAAAAACTAATGTCAGCACAAAAAATTGTGAATTTATGCAGAGGAAATATGTATAAAAATGAAGTAACACCTAGGTTTTAAAAAAGTATATACAGGGTGTTATTAAATAAAATACTTGTTCGTTAAATAATTTAGGATACCTAGAGTATGAAATGTATTTTGGGAAATGGTGCTATAAATTAAACTATGAGACAGTGTGTTACAATCACTGGTTAAGATTCTTGGCAAAATATAATATATAAAGAATCTTATATTATGTATCCTTATTTTAAGAGAATAAATTAATTTTGACAAAAAAAACAAGAAAAAATAATTTATAAGTATAAAAATTAAAGTAAAAAAAAATAACAATGAAGTAAAGCAATATATTCTTGTTAATTTTAAATTATTAAAATTATTGTTATGTCTTAATTGTAATGACACTTTATAATATTTTGTCTGTATAAGTTCACTGAGATGTATTGAAACTGGAGATACGGAGTATGTGTCGTTCCGTCGCAAAGTTGTCTATAGTAAATATAATATTTTATTTAACTACTTAACTGCGTTTTGGAAGTAGGAGTGCAGGCTCACGTCAACTTTCAGAGGCTTATAAAGGTTATGTCACTAACCTTACCGGTCTTCTGTTTATTATTTTTTTGTTCGCCGTTTTTCTGTTAATTTTTTTTCTGTTCGCAGTTTTGGTTTAATCATATTTGCAACAGAGGTGTTTTAATAAAAATAAAGGTGTTTCAAAGAACACGAGGGCCGATTCTGCTTTGTTTCGTAGCTACAGGAGGTTAGTCTTCATTTTTTTTCGATTTATTATAAATTTTTTTCGGGTGCTTTTAGTGATACGAATGAATTTTTCAGGATAAAAGTTATTATAAGTGCTACATATGTTAATGCTAAAAAAGTGTCGACAGATTTACCAGTGACGTGCATATGGGTTATCACTGAAAATCCATATATCTACAAGTCATCGTAAAATGAACCAAAGAACTACTTTTTCGGTTTTATTGATAGAATAATACTTAAATACATATTTAATAAATATTATTTATTAAACTATTGTAGGTAAATTAATTAAAAGTAAACTGTCTTGGTTGCCATTTTATTGAAAAATTGCTCTTTTTTAAAATCTGAGCTAGATAGGTATAGGACACCCTAATATAGTTTGAAAGAGAATAGAAACAAAAAAATACAGGGTGCTGTATTTGAAATAACGAAGTTTTGTATGTAAAATAAATTCTTAAAATAGATCAGCAATTTTTGGTACCCCTGTATAAATTTAAGGAAGCAATAACATTTTTCTGTAAAGTTTATTTGTCTACCTTTAAACTCAGCATAAAAATTAATTCTGAAAAGTAATGTACAGGGTGTTAATCATCTGTTCTATTGTAGCATGCAAATTTAAAAATCTTTAACAATCTCAAAAACCAAAGATTTTAAACATATTTAACCCTTATAATAAATGCCTTTTTTGGACCCAAGAATCCAAAAATGAAATAAAATACTTGGTGTTCCATAAGAAAAAATATAACTGGTATGGATCTTAGTTCTGAAACACCCTGTATATTTCAAAATAATTTTCAATTGTGCACATTGCCTCCCTAGATATACCCATAAAATATTTTGTTTCTACATCTTTCCGTTTTCGTATAATCAACCGAGGCGAATGAGGTGCGCCATTCTGTACAATTTTTCAGTGGAATTTTCAGTGGAAGAAGAATAATCAGTGGCGTACATGTTTTTTTTTTTAGAAAAATATTCCAGTGATAAACCATAATATGCACGTCCCTGGTGAATCTCGATACTTTTTTAGCATTAAAATACTTATAGTTACTTTTACCCTCAGAATTTTATTCGAATCACTAAAAGCATTTGGAAGAAATTTATAATAAGTTGAAAAAAATGAAGAATTTAATCCATTGTAAATACGAAACTAAGCAGAATCAGACCTATGTTGATATAAAAAATAAATCTTATTTTTACGTGAGAAATCCCCTCACGAGAGATGGCACATGTTTTTTGAAACACCCTGTATAATTAAAATAGAAAGTTTATGCAAGCGTGTATAATAATAATAACAAAACAAGGAGTATATAAATTATTTTATCATATATCTTTTCTCGATAGTTTGTGTTTTTGTTTAATCTCAAGAGCTTAATTTTGATTGGAGACGTAATAAAATTATTTTTAGATTCCTTGTTTCGTTAACATATTTCACAGGGTGTTTCAAACTTCACCAAAATATCAACATTATGATTTTCTTTGTATAATTGGTGGAAACCGATGGGAGGTTTCATTTTTAATTTCGAAAGAGATACCAAAAAGTCAAATAATTCAGCTACAAATTGCTTAAAAGATCACCAAAATCGGTCCACCAGAACAAAATACAGGGTGTCCCAGAAATAAGTGCAAGTATTTTAACTGGTAGTATAGTTCAACCCCAGAAACACGCCTATGAGGTTTTTTTCACGAAAAAAAAATTTAAAATTCGAAATTTTGTGGAATTTGTTTTACTTTTTAGTTAAAAAACATAATTTCTTGATAATATGGCAACATAGGTATTAGATTAAATTTACAAGAAAGAAAATCCAGAAAAGATCCGGTGGTTCTCAAAATTTTAACAAAAAATCATTTTTTAGGAAATTTTCAAAGTAAAATAACGTTATTTTGGACTTATTTGAAAAACGGTAAAGAGAAAATATGTTTCTTTTATCGAGATCTACCACCTCTTAAAATACTTGCACTTATTTCTGGGACACTGTATATTAAACTTTAAAATAGTTTAATATATTAATGTCAGCGACTGTAGCTGCATAAACCTGCTTAATAAATTTCAAAATTACATTAGAAAAAACGATTTATAATTAATGATCTGAATTTTATATGCGAACGCATTCATTAAATTTTCGTTTTGTTTGTGTTTAATTTATTGTTGTAATTATTGCATTAATAAAAGTGTTATTATTTTCTAATATAAACTGAAAGACGTTTATTCTAAAAATTAAGTAAACTATTTGTTACCGTTTTACTAATTTCAGCAATTTGCTAAAAAGTAATATAACGTCGAAATTTTACAGGCTGCTTGATTTATAGCCACTCAGGGGAGCGAAATACCGATAAATTTAGTAGATACAAATTCCAGGTATTCTACAGATATATTTTTCAGAAATTATATCGGGTTCTCTAAGGGTCTTTTGAAAAATTATCAATCAAATATACAATTAGAAGCATATCACTAGTGATGGGAAAAACCGATTAATTTCAATAATCGAGTACTCGAGTCTCAAGCGATTGCAATAACCGAGCGATTGCTCGAGCGAAATATCGCTCATATTTAAAAATACGGGTTTTCGCCCGTCGCTTGTTGTAAGTACTCCTTAACGCCAAGCGCCAAGCAGTAAGTTGCGTGCGCAGGGCACATATTCTTTCGGTGATGAATGGCAAGTAGCAAGCGTCGAGCGATTCGTTTGATCGCTTGAATTAGTTTATTTCAAAGTATTGTCGATGTAGGTCGTAAAATTTTGTCCCTCAGATACGCAACGGATAAATATATATGTAATGTATGTAGAAAATTCGCTCTGCTTTTTATCGAGTATGTCACATTGAAATCGGATTTCAATTTATTTCATTCTAGGATCGCTTGCGTTTGTCGCTCGTAACTCGTCACGTCCATCGCTCATTCATAATCGAGCGATGTCGGTTATTTCAATAATCGAGTACTCGAGCGAATTTTCGCTCGAGTTATCCCGTCACTACATATCACCTTGACAATATTTTGTCAGGTTTTGAGATCATCTAGTTATTTCTTATACATACACTTTACTGAACAGTCTGAAACTGATTGTGAACTAAATGTTTAAATTTATTAAAAAAGACACTGGAATAGCGTCTTACAGCGATTCCGCAGTAACTCGGTATAATCACAGCCCGACTCTACTTAACAAGCCGTCATCAACCATTTGACAACGCCGCAACAGGCAAGAGATTCAGATCAGTTTCTAGCGAACGCGAATGCACGACGGGCCTATTTACCGGCTATCGAGGCGCGTATTTTTAAATTAATTTAAGGCGCGATTTAAGGATGTGGTAAAATAATTAGTTAAAATAATTAAATCCGGATAATTAATATTTAAAATACAATGCTTTTTTTTAGTTCTTTAATCCCCTTCTTAAGAAATGTTAGGTAACTTTGAGGATTAGTTATTGATTCTGAACCCGAGTCCGAACCTATATTTGTCTAATTAGACTACATTTTCCAGTTGAGACCACCCATTTTAGGTCATTAAAAGAGAATTCATTATTATCATTAATTGCATGTCCGAACCTACTGAAATCTGATTACCAATATTTACACAGTTTATTTGTGAATCTTCCAAAGGAAATTATAAAGTAAAAAAAAGAACTTTAGTGTCTTTTACAATCCTAATATTCCATGATTCATTTAAAATAATCCTATTTCTAAAATTTGAAGTCAAATCGTCACTTACACAAGTTTATAATTAGATCAGAACGTTCAAAATCTCTGTGCTCACTTCGACCTTGCATTTTTTTGGTTCTTTCAGAAGGACTTTTTCGGGGAACAAGGACTGTTTTTGACGAGTAATGTGGCAAATTTGGAAAAATACTAGGCACTGTATTTAACTTTAGTCTAGTTTTAGAAGGTACCTTTTGCATTGATCCATCTGGCAAGCGATAATCCTCCTCCCTAATAATGTCACTTTCTACAAAATGCTTAGCACAAATCACAGAATATTTTGAGGGTGACCATGCCTCCCTAGGACAACCTAAGCCATTGGGTTTTAAGGTTTTCATCCTTTGGAAAGGTAAAAACAGATACCGCTGGTTCTCCTGCATCAAGACAAGTTTTATAATTGGATTTGCACCCAGGCACACAGCAAGGACTTGGCATGGTAATTTTTGATTACAACAACTAACTTTCAATAAATTGTTTTAAAAAGCACCACAAAATGTTCGTTCGCCGCCGAATTTGCCGCCATTCTTTGAAGAAAGCACTTAACCTCGCTTATAAACCGGCAAATTTTTCACCCACGTATATGTCTACCGAAAAAAATTGTCCCGGTAACTTACAAATCTCACACAGTAAGACTTTTCACAACTTTAGTCTTTACCTAAACAATATTTTCTTTCAAAAAGCGGATTTATTACAAAAACATAACAGAGCAACAGGTCAATGAACGTTCATATGGCTAAACGTGTATCGATCGATCTGAAACCAGGGTTGCCAGATTTCCTTGTTCATGGCTTGTTAAGTAGAGACGGGCTGTGGTATAATTCTAATGACACTAAAAAAATTCTTGATACATTCTCAATTTTATTTCGTGTGCTTCTAGAATTTTATATAAGTTTCACACACAGATTTTTTTTTGTTGGATTATTTTCTATATTGTATATTTTGTTTTTTTTTTCTTCAAGCTGCAGTAAGTTTAAGTGCCTTACAATAGCGGGAAAACAAAAATATAACAACTGTGTTAAAACTATCTTCTCAATTTCTTCTTTTTACTACAAAAATATACCTCATTTAGGCTAAGACGTGGGCAAAATAGGGAAAAAAGAAGAAAATTCAGGAAGTTAGTTTCTTTATCTCAATATTGCAAGTAAAATGAAGTGTAATTTATGCAGTAAGGTTAATTATTATTGGTTTCGGTGATGTTTTGAGGAGTTATAGTTTTATGAGTATAAATTATTATACAGGGTTCAGCAGCATATTCTGCAGATAAAAATAAGTAAAAAAGTTCGTATACATGTATGTCTAAAATGCCTAGTTTCGGGTGTAGAAGTTTCATTTTTATTTCGGGTTTTTTTCCAAATAATTTGTGAATTAACGTCACTATTTGGATGAAAATAGTTGATGTCTGGAAGTTTTTTGACATAAGAAATTTGATTTTGATGTCAATATGACTCCTACGAAAAGTTATTAGTCTTCAAACCAGAAGCCTGTTTAGAAGTAGGAGTCATATTAACATCAAAATCAAATTTCTCATGTTAAAAAAGTCCCACATGCCAATTTTCATCCAAATATTAACATTACTTCAGAATCATTTGGAAAAAACCTAAATAAAAATGAAACATCTACACCCTGTAGGTATCTCCGAAACTAAGCATTTTAGGACATAATTTATACAATTTTTTTACTTATTTTTATATGTAGAATATGCTGCCGAAGTTTCCGGAATACATTTCGGACCACCCTGTGTATGTTTTGATTAATATACAGGGTGAATCATATTTCTACAAATTAATTATCTTACAGAAAAAATGATTATCACGTTACTAGTTAGTTCTTTTATAATGTTTGTATTATACCACGGAGCTCACGAGAGAGAATAATTATTTAATTATTTTTCCAAAAAAATAGCTTTAATTTTAAAATACGAAATCAATAATTGTCAGACATTTTACTTGTTTTAATATTGAAATATTTATTAAACCCAGATGAAAAAGGAAGACATTTGGAGAAGGTCGTTTCCAAAAATCTTCCTTTTTATTCTTGATACTAATCTACCTCATTTACAAACAGTTCATTGCTGTTCAATCAGCTAGTCATAGTTATTAAGAGAGATAGTTTTTATATTTGTAATATACATTATTTTAGTATACTATAATGTTACGTACGTTAAATTACAGTTATTTAAATATATACATATTATATTTTTGTACAAATATAAATAGAGTATTATTTATATTTTTATGCCGGGTAGTTTTATTTTTCCTTTCCTTTCTAGATATGAAAAAGACGTTCGTTTGGAAGCATATCATATGAGAAGACTTATTGCTGGTTTAATGACATGGTTTTTAAGTAAGAAAAAAAAGTAATTTGTCATTTTAGGTGTATTTTGTTGTGGCTCTGGAGATATTCTAAAGAAAAAAATATGGATTATCTTTTATAGAAATTGAATCTTCAAAAATTATGTTATTTATTATTTGCACAATTATAACTATAACAGATGTTTGGGTGATTATTTCTATATTTTGTTGGTTATCCGGATCATCAGGACGGAAGACACTCATTTGCTTCTCATTTGAAGACAATATTTGGAAAATTAAATTCCAGGCTTAATTAAAAATATATCTGGTTTACTTTTTTGTTGTTTCAGAATCAAGGTACTATTTACTATTTGTATTCTAATTTCGTTAGTTTTCATCTATTGTTTGAAGACTGATTGTAAGATTGTGGATCAATAAATCAAACCAGTCAGCAAAAAATGGTTCTGTGTTTTCAGTTCAACTGACATATTATTGCCATTTTATGGCAATCTTTTCATCAATTGTTTCAAGGAACATATATACAGATTTAATTATTATATTTACAGTGAGGGTATGAAATGACAAATTGTTATCAATATTGTGCAATTGTTATCAACAAAGTGCATTAATTGTGGACTCTCTGTCGAATCGTTATACCTTGTTTTGCACATTGTGTCACAATTGACGAAAATGTCTTGAGCAGAGTATCGATAACACAATCTTAAATAAAAATAATTCCAATATTACTCAGAAATACACTACTTCTTGGCTTCTGGTGCTATAGCTCCTGAATACACTACTGAGGCAAAGAAGTTGAATGGTATGCAATTGCTGTAGCCCATTTGAATTGTCTCTTCTTTTTCTTTCAGGTTCATATTGTTTCATGAATTCACAGAACAATGACAGACAAATATGCGGGGTTTTGGACTTTTATTCCAGGTAGTCTTATTTTTTCTTTATCTTTATAAATAAAGAACAAAAAAACAGTTTATTTGTAGGGAAGTACATCGCATTAGAAGAATTACTGTTGAACATGGTGAAGGACAGTTGCAAAATCAATTGTCTTGTTGATCTTAAATAATTCCTGTCATTACTAAGAAATGCGCTATTCCTTTTCCTTTGCTGCTATAGCTGCGAGAGACACTACTTAGGCAAAGAGGTTCAATGGTCTGCAATTTAGAATTTTACATTTCTAAATATAAAAAGACGTTATTTATTGGAAAGCACATCAGTGAAGCACATCGCATGAAAAAAATTACTGTTGCACTTGGTTTTTAAGGGAAGAAAAAATGGAAAATCGAAAGTTGTTTTGTCATTTTAGGCGTATTTTGTTGTGGCTCTGGAGAAGTCCTGAAGAAAAAAATATTGAATACCATTTACAAAACTTGTAAATAATTCCAACTATTACTCAGAAATGCGCTATTTCTTGTTTTTTACTGCTATAGCTACTGAAAACACTACTGAGGCAAAGAGGTTCAGTGGTCTGCAAGTGCTGTAGCCTATTTTATTTGCCTCTTCTTTTTCTTTCAGGTTCATAGCGTTGCATGAATTGTCAGAACAATGGCAGACAAATTTGCGGCGTTTTGGACTTATATTTTTATTCCAGGTAGTGCATTAATTGTCGACTTTCTGTCGAATCGTTATACCTAGTTTTGGACATTGTGTCACAATTGACGAAAATGTCTTAAGCTGACTATCGATAACACAATCTTAAATAATTCCTGTCATTACTCAGAAATGCGCTATTCCTTGTCTTTTGCTGCTATAGCTACGGAAGACACTACTTAGGCAAAGAGGTTCAATGGTCTCCAAATGCTGTAACCCATTTGAATTGCCCCATCTTTTTCTTTCAGGTTCATAGCGTTTCATTAATTCACAGAATAATGGCAGACCAATTTGCTGGGTTTTGGACTTATATTTTTTATTCCAGGTAGTCTTATTTTTCCTTTACCTTTGTAAATATAAAAAAGACGTTATTTGTTGAGCACATCCAGTGAAGGAAGCATCGTCGCGAGATCGTGGCCAAAAAATGGAGCTGAAGTTTGTCTTGTCATTTTAGGTGTATTTTAATATATTCTAAAAAAAAAAAAAAAAAAAAAAACAATAAAAAATAACCACATGTAACACCAAGTATTTACCAAATAAGTTATTTCTTGTTTTTATCATTAAACAGGCTAATTTTGAAAACACCACTGGGCGTAAAGAGGTTCAATGGTCTGCAAGTGCTGTAGCCTATTTTATTCGCCTCTTTTTTTTTCAGGTTCAAAGCGTTGCATGAATTGTCAGAACAATGGCAGACAAATTTAGGGGGTTTTGGACTTATATTTTTATTCCAGGTAGTTTTATTTTTTCTTTGTTTTTCTAAATAAAGAAAAAAAAACAGTTTATTTGTCGGGAAATCTCTTATTTGCTTATTCTCATGTAAGGAAAACTAGTGAGTATCTAAAGAAATCAATAAATCAAACCAGTCAGCAAAAATTGATTCGTTTTTAGCCCGACTGACATATTCTTGCCATTTCATGGCAGTCTATTCATAAAATGTCTTAAAATGATAACTTTACAGATAACAATACAGATTTAATTTTATATACAGTGACGTATTAAATGACAAATGGTTATCCAGTACCAACAAAGTTCATTAATTGTCGACTTTCTGTCGAATCGTTATACCTCGTTTTGGACATTGTGTCACAATTGACGAAAATGTCTTGAGCTGACTATCGATAACACAATCTTAAATAATTCCTGTCATTACTCAGAAATGCGCTATTCCTTGTCCTTTGCTGCTATAGCTTCGGGAGACACTACTTAGGCAAAGAGGTTCAATGGTCTCCAAATGCTGTAGCCCATTTGAATTGCCCCATCTTTTTCTTTCGGGTTCATAGCGTTTCATGAATTCACAGAATAATGGCAGACCAATTTGCTGGGGTGTGGACTTATATTTTATATTCCAGGTAGACTTATGTTTCCTTTACCTTTGTGAATATAAAAAAAGACGTTATTTATTTGGAAGCACATCAGTGAAGCACATCGCTATGGAGATCGCACAAAAAATGGAGCCAGTTGTCTGGTCATTTTAGGTGTATTTTGTTGTGGCTCTGGAGAAGTCCTGAAGAAAAAATATGGATTACCATTTACAAAAATTAAACTTGTTCACTAGATAGATATTAAGAAACATTCATTAACATATTAAAAAAAAAATAATAAATTTAATAAATTATAATAAAATTAAGTAATTCTACGTGTCGTTATAAAAATGCTTTTATATGTTCTTTTTCTTTCAGGTTCATAGCGTTTCATGAATTGTCAGAACAATGGCAGACAAATTTAGGGGTTTTGAATTTATATTTTATTCCAGGTAGTCTTATTTTTTCTTGTTTTTCTAAATAAAGAAAAACAGTTTATTTGCTTCAAGTATTGCTTATTCTCATGTATAAAAACTAGTAGTGTCTAAAGGAAAATCAATAAATCAAACCAGTCAGCAAAAATTGATTCGTTTTCAGTCCGACTGACATACTCTTACCATTTCATGGCAGTCTATAAAATGTCTGCAGATGATAAATTTAGAGAACGATTAATTTGAAAGGTTGCAGTGACGCATTAATGACAAATGGATGGGTTATCACTGAAAATCCATATATCTACAAGTCATCGTAAAATGAACCAAAGAACTACTTTTTCGGTTTTATTGATAGAATAATAAATACATATTTAATAAATATTATTTATTAAACTATTGTAGGTAAATTAATTAAAAGTAAACTGTCTTGGTTGCCATTTTATTGAAAAATTGCTCTTTTTTAAAATCTGAGCTAGATAGGTATAGGACACCCTAATATAGTTTGAAAGAGAATTTGAATATGCTTTGATTTATTTTAAAAAATACAGGGTGCTGTATTTGAAATAACGAAGTTTTTATGTAAAATAAATTCTTAAAATAGATCAGCAATTTTTGATACTCCTGTATAAATTTAAGGAAGCAATAACATTTTTCTGTAAAGTTTATTTGTCTACCTTAAAAACTTTCTCTCTTTAAGCATAAAAATTAATTCTGAAAAGTAATGTACAGGGTGTTAATAATCTGTTCTATTGTAGCATGCAAATTTAAAAATCTTTAACTATCTCAAAAACCAAAGATTTTAAACATATTTAACCCTTATAATAAATGCCTTTTTTTGGACCCAAGAATCCAAAAATGAAATAAAATACTGGGTGTTCCATAAGAAAAAATATAACTTTGGTATGGATCTTAGTTCTGAAACACCCTGTATATTTCAAAATAATTTTCAATTGTGCACATTGTCTCCCCACATATACCCATAAAATATTTTGTTTCTACATCTTTCCGTTTTCGTATAATCAACCGAGGCGAATGAGGTGCGCCATTCTGTACAATTTTTCAGTGGAATTTTCAGTGGAAGAAAAATAATCAGTGGCACACATGTTTTTTTTAGAAAAATATTCCAGTGATAAACCATAATATGCACGTCCCTGGTGAATCTCGATACTTTTTTAGCATTAAGATACTTATAGTTACTTTTACCCTCAGAATTTCAATCGAATCACTAAAAGCATTTGGAAGAAATTTATAATAAGTTGAAAAAAATGAAGAATTTAATCCACTGTAAATACGAAACTTAGCAGAATCAGACATATGTTGATATAAAAAATAAATCTTATTTTTACGTGAGAAATCCCCTCACGAGAGATGGCACATGTTTTTTGAAACACCCTGTATATTTAAAATAGAAAGTTTATATGCAAGCGTGTATAATAATAATAACAAAACAAGGAGTATATAAATTATTTTATCATCTAGATACATCTTTTCTCGATAGTTTGTTTTTTTGGTTAATCTCAAGAGCTTAATTTTGATTGGAGATGTAATAAAATTATTTTTAGATTCCTTGTTTCGTTAAAATATTTCACAGGGTGTTTCAAACTGCACCAAAATATCAACATTATGATTTTCTTTGTATAATTGGTGGAAACCGATGGGAGGTTTCATTTTTAATTTCGAAAGAGATACCAAAAAGTCAAATAATTCAGCTACAAATTGCTTAAAAGATCACCAAAATCGGTCCACCAGAACAAAATACAGGGTATCCCAGAAATAAGTGCAAGTATTTTAACTGGTTGTATAGTTCAACCCCAGAAATACGCCTATGAGGTTTTTTTCACGAAAAAAAAATTAAAATTCGAAATTTTGTGGAATTTATTTTACTTTTTAGTTAAAAAATATAATTTCTTGATAATATGGCAACATAGGTATTAGATTAAATTTACAAGAAAGAAAATCCAGAAAAGATCCGGTGGTTCTCAAAATTTTAACAAAAAATAATTTTTTAGGAAATTTTCAAAGTAAAATAACGTTATTTTGGACTTATTTGAAAAACGATAAAGAGAAAATCTGTTTCTTTTATCCAGATCTACCACCTCTTAAAACACTTGCACTTATTTCTGGGACACTCTGTATATTAAACTTTAAAATAGTTTAATAAATATGTGCCAGCGACTGTAGCTTGCATAAACTTGCTTAATAAATTTCAAAATTACATTAGAAAAAACGATTTATAATTAATGATCTGAATTTTATATGCGAACGCATTCATTAAATTTTCGTTCTGTTTGTGTTTAATTTATTGTTGTAATTATTGCATTAATAAAAGTGTTATTATTTTCTAATATAAACTGAAAGACGTTTATTCTAAAAATTAAGTAAACTATTTGTTGCCGTTTTACTAATTTCAGCAATTTGCTAAAAAGTAATATAACGTCGAAATTTTACAGGCTGCTTGATTTATAGCCACTCAGTGGGAGCGAAATACCGATAAATTTAGTAGATACAAATTCCAGGTATTCTACAGATATATTTTTCAGAAATTATATCGGGTTCTCTAAGGGTCTTTTGAAAAATTATCAATCAAATATACAATTAGAAGCATATCACTAGTGATGGGGAAAACCGATTAATTTCAATAATCGAGTACTCGAGTCTCAAGCGATTGCAATAACCGAGCGATTGCTCGAGCGAAATATCGCTCGTATTTAAAAATACGGGTTTTCGCCCGTCGCTTGTTGTAAGTACTCCTTAACGCCAAGCGCCAAGCAGTAAGTAGCGTGCGCAGGGCACATATTCTTTCGGTGATGAATGGCAAGTAGCAAGCGACGAGCGATTCGCTTGATCGCTTGAATTAGTTTATTTCAAAGCATTGTCGATGTAGGTCGTAAAATTTTGTCCCTCAGATACGCAACGGATAAATATATATACGGCGTCGTATAAATTTGCTACCTGTAATGTATGTAGAAAATTCGCTCTGCTTTTTATCGAGTATGTCACATTAAAATCGGATTTATCGCTCGTAACTCGTCACGTCCATCGCTCATTCATAATCGAGCGATGTCGGTTATTTCAATAATCGAGTACTCGAGCGAATTTTCGCTCGAGTTATCCCGTCACTACATATCACCTTGACAATATTTTGTCAGGTTTTGAGATCATCCAGTTATTTCTTATACATACACTTTACTGAACAGTCTGAAACTGATTGTGAACTAAATGTTTAAATTTATTAAAAAAGACACTGGAATAGCGTCTTACAGCGATTCCGCAGTAACTCGGTATAATCACAGCCCGACTCTACTTAACAAGCCGTGAACAACCATTTCACAACGCCGCAACAGGTATCAGGATTCAGATCGGTTTTTAGCGAACACGAATGCGCGACGGGCCTATTTACCGGCTATCGAGGCGCGTATTTTTAAATTAATTTAATGCGCGATTTAAGGATGTGGTAAAATAATTAGTTAAAATAATTAAATCCGGATAATTAATATTTAAAATACAATGCTTTTTTTTAGTTCTTTAATCCCCTTCTTAAGAAATGTTAGGTAACTTTGAGGATTAGTTATTGATTCTGAACCCGAGTCC